>NC_058373.1:15947500-16177500 GCF_018350175.1 Felis catus
AGGGTTCTACTTGTTTGAGACTTGCTGAACTATCCCTTTTGAGGTAAAGGACAAGCGTTTGCATCTGTCTCCTACTACAAGAGACACAATACCTCGTAGACCTTTCTGAACTTTGGAAGCAACATACATCTCACTTGGGTGTGCTATTCAAACCTACTTACCAAGTGACCCAAATGTTCTGGGTTGGGCCTAGAAGAAGAGACAGTCCGCAACAGATTCAAACGTCTCCGTACTAAGATCTAATGACCAAGAAAATCTGCCGGAAATTAATGGGATACTCTGGCAGTTAGGGATACTATATGGCAGGTATTGATATGTGAATGCCAATGCACACCTTTTAGATTTTGGAGTTCAGCTGTATAACTCCGCAAATAAATCCTCTTCATCTGAGGAATAGCTTCTGGCTTACAGAAGACTAAATGCCTCACTATAGGCTGCCAAGCCATCATGTAACAGGAACTGCCCATCATGAGCTGGAGGTTGTGTGACTCACAAGTTATAAAGTTTAGCTTATAAAGAAGCATTCTATCAGCCAGAAGTAGCATGTATGAGAGCAGACACTCACTTTATATGAGACCAGACTCCTATTCCTACTACATTGCCTGCTCTCCGTCAACCCATACAAGTGATCTTAAATGAAGGCACCTATGTACAGTTGACTAAAAAAGAAAAAAAAAAAGAAAAGGGCTTCATTTATAACTGGTTCTTTTACAATATGCCAGCCTCGCCTGAAGACTGATAGCCTGTGCAATGTCTCCAATTCCAGCCTAGGGGGGCCCTGAAAGATAGTGGTAAAGCAAAATCTTCCTAGTGAGTAGAGCTTCAAAGAATTCACCATATTATTTATCGAGTCTAGAATGAGACATCGTGGTGGCCAATGACTAAGAGTTGGTAGTAGGGTCCTAGAAACAACAAATCTGGAGAATTAGCTTTAAGGATGTCTGGGGAAAGTTTGCAGGCAGACTTTTGTTTAACTAGGTGCAAAGTGAAGCTCTTGTTTCATGTGACTGTCCATCAAATGGAAAGCTCAGCATGTGACTGTCCACCAAATGGAAAGCTCAGCGGAAGAGTATCTTCATAAGCAGATGGACAAGATAATCATTTCTATAGTTGTCCCTCAGTCTCTTTATGCAGTCATTCTTTTCCTTTGCTTAATGGGTTAATGAACAAATTAACCAAGGTGGCCGGAATAGAAGTTTATGCATGGGCTCAACAACAAGGATTTCCACTCCCCAAAGATGAGTTGCTACAGCAACTACCTACTGTCCAACCTGCTAGCAGCAGAGACCAACCCTAAGCTCCTCATGTAGAACCATTCCCCAGAGGGATCAACCAATAGCCTGCTAACGGGTGGATCATGTTGAACCTCTTCCATCATGAGAGAGGAAGGGTTTTGTTCTCATGGGAGTACACACATATTTTAGATGTGGAATTGCCTTTCCTGCCCACAATGCCTCTGTCCAAATAACATCTATATATGTACAGAATGGCCTATGAAACTTCACAGTATACCCCAAAGTGTCAACATTCATTTTATAGCAAATAAAGTTAACAATGGACTTATGCTCATAAAACTCACTGGCCTTACCGAGTTTCTTATCATGCTGAAGCAGCTAGCCCAACAGAATGGTGAAATCACCATGTAATGCCAGCTGGCCTCATCCTGCAGGGTTGGGATTATGTTCTCCATAAAGTGTTCTATGCTGTATGTCAGTGGTGAAATTATGATGCTATTTCTTCCATAGCAAGGACTCTTGGGTTGGGAGTCAAGGCATGGGTCTGAGAGCTTCTCTTCTAACTCTTACTGCCAATGAACCATTAGTGATTTTTTGTTTGTTTGTTTCTTTCTCCTGTAACTTTAAACCCGTGATTTAGAGATCTTAGTTTCCAAGGGAGGAATATTTCAACAGAGTTTATGGGATAGATTTCATTGAAAAGAAAAGTGAGAGACCTCCTTGGCCACTTTGTGCTCCTGATACTAATGAATGGGGAGGGGATGGTTGAGGTTATTTCATAAGCTGCCATGATTCAACCGACTGTCAGGGAGGATCTGGGTTGGGTTACTATAGAGGGCACACGGTGAAGTACACCTGGGATGCAGGAGGTCCCTAAGGTACCTCTTAGTATTCTTATGTCTTCTGATAAAAGTTACTGGAAAATTAAACAATTGGATACGTGTAGGCCCACTAATGGACCAGTCAGGAATAAAGGTCGAGGTCATTCCACCAGACAAGAAACCATATTCTCCCAAGTTTCTTGCTGAAAGCAAAGGGAATATGCAAGAGATAGTAAAAGAAAGATACTCTAAATATCAACCACATCCATTGGACCGTTACAGAGAGTATCTCTGCCTTACCCTAGTGTAATGATATTTGAATATGTATTAACTAATTCCTTTTCCCTGTTCAAAACTGACTTTATATGTTATCGAACGGGGAGTGTGGCTCAGCTTCAATAGGAATAAATATCACCCAAAGATGGATGAACTGACATTTGGGCTTTGCATCCTTTCCTGGGAAAAGTTCAGTATATTTTCAGTTGTAAAAGGGGTGAGTGCATGATCTTAGGTGGAAGCATGATTTTGCTATTGTCGTTTTTGGAAGTTAAATATAGTCAGAAGAGCATACGAGTGCCAAATTGACATAAGGTGAATGGTGTTGTTCTGTACTGTGTAAATTTGGCTAAGCTGAAACAGTATATCCCAGAATTCTCTTCCATGTATCGTTCTGGGTTTGGTGGAACACAAGCGAAATTAGCACAAGTGTGGGGGGGTAGAGTCAAGCAGCAGCCACTATGCTTTGGGGTTCAGTAGAGGGCCCAGATGCTGCTGTGGTTTGACCAGAGCAATCCACTCACTCACTCCATTGGTGTGGGGAAGCCAATGGACCCAGAGTCATGGGTCTTCTCCTTATGCTTCTTTGAATCCTGGGCCATGAATGAATCACTGTGTAAATGGGAAACTGCCCCTTCTGAACATCACCAGGTGTTGGAGTTTAAGTCAGCGAGGAACAGTTGTAGGCTCTGGTTTGTATTTGTCCTTCCTCTTTGTGCCTCAATCCTTCCTTCCTGCCTGCACAGTTTGCTGACCTCTGGAGAGGTCAGTCTCACCATCAGACTCCAATGTTTCCCCAGCCTTTTTCACAAGCTTCTTAAGTCTTAACTCTTCTTAACTTTCCTGCTTAGTGATATTCTTTGTGACTCTCCAATGGATGCCTTATGGATCTGTGTTTTCTGAGCTTCCTGCATAATTGTGTATGGTCAAATAATCATAAGAAATCATTTTTTAAAAGCAGTTTCATTTATATAATTCCAGCTTCCCTGACCAAACCTCAACCGATACAAACTTTGAGTCTGAACCTTTTATTAAATGAGGCATCTGATGGCGTCCAGCATGGCCATCTCGTATCATTCACCTTTAGATTCCTTGACCGGGTGTCATGGCGACAGAATGCGGGCACGGTTCTTGGAGCCCCGTTGTTACTGTGATTAGCCTGGGGATGAAACTTACCACTTTTGCTATTTTGCCCATGTTTTATTTTGCACAAATCCATTTATCTTTCTGTGTTTATATTCTCTGCACTTTGTGCCTTGAGAGGGGATTGAGTTTTGAGAACTGTTGCAAAGGGAATAAAAGGGCTGGGTCAAAACAGCATTCAACAAAAGATAACTGCCTGACACTAGAAAGATTGAAGGCTTTTCCATCATTTTTATTTATATTGTTGTATATTACTTGTCCTTGATCTCAATATTCAGAACCCTGAGGTCTCATTAGCATAAGCTGCTATTGCACCTGCAACCTGCAATGGAAGATCCCCTTGTTTTCCTAACTCTCCTTAACTGCCCCTGACAATGGACTCTTCCACCCAAGTGGAAGGCCAGATTAGCTGGTTTGGGTTACTTCTGCTCCGTTTTTGTGGATTTTACTTGTTTTGAGGACTCAGGTCACAGATTAGCAAGGGTGGAAAATTATCTTCTGGGACCAGCTGAAGATTATTTCGCATACGCGTGAATAGGGGAGGGGCAGAGGGAGGGAGGAGAGAGAATCCCAAGCAGGCTTCACACCCAGCGTGGAGTCTGATGCGAGGATAATTCTCACAAGTGGGAGATGATGGTCTGAGCAGAAATCAAGAATCGGATGTTTAACCGACTTGACTTGAGATCCACAAGTGAAATATAGGAGTTCTTTTTCTTTCTTTTTTTTTTTTAACAATGTTTATTTATTTATTTGACAGAGAAAGAGAGCAGGGAAGGAGCAGAGAGAGAAGGAGAGAGAAAATCCCAAGCAGGCTCTGTGCTGTCAGCACTGAGCCCAACGATCCCATGAACTATGATATCCTGACTGGAGCTGAAACCAAGAGTTGGCCCCTTAACCCGATTGAGCCATCC
This sequence comes from Felis catus, assembly GCF_018350175.1. Lineage (NCBI taxonomy): Eukaryota > Metazoa > Chordata > Mammalia > Carnivora > Felidae > Felis > Felis catus. The sequence continues at coordinate 15,951,887 of NC_058373.1, forward strand.
CAGTACCCCTGGAATACAAGAGTTCTATGAACCCTCTGAAAAATATGCAAAATGCTACATGTAAATGCATATATGGTTTTTCTGGAGGAGGAGTTCCATATTATTTATTAGATTTCCAGAAGGGCTCATAATTCAAAAGTTCTAAAGCTATAGCTCTACCTGAATCCGTATTTAACTACCTCCAGCAGGTAGATGAGTGGCATGTCTATTTTAGGAGTCACTGTTTTTATCCTAAAACTATGCCCTCCCAAAATTATTCCTTCCCATTGCTTCAATTATAAATGATTTTAAACATTCCGACCACCAATATGACTAAAATGAGTACGACTCTCATCTGTAACCAAACACATGAAAATAACTTAAACCCATCAGCAAAATGAAAGTATTAACACCTTATATGAAGTGAAACATAAGAAATCAAGTTCATCCTAGATTTGCAGAGAAGTAGAGATAAAATACAGATAGAATGCTTCTTGTCTTGCTGTTCCCCTTAGACGGCTTAATTCACCTCCTTGGCTTCAACTGCAGCTCAACGCAAGCGACTCCAACATCTACCTCCAGGTCAGGGTCATGAGGACGCTCTACTGATGGCCCCTGAGAGGTGAGCTTCCAAGAATGGAAGCCGGTGTTCACAGAGGAAGCCTCTTCACATGGAACCACAATTAGAAAACAAATAACTGCAGACGTGTGGGCATGCATGCATAAAGAATTGGCAGAAATTGTCTTCCCTAAAATTTCCAGCACGGTCTTGGGCATGGATGCGTAATGTATGGATGTGAAATGTATTGCACTGTTTCCACCAGCAAAGTCCACTTTTAACACACAACTGCCTTTCAGTGCTTTAGTATAAGGGAAATCTATGTCCATGCTTTGCCTATAGGAAAATACATTGCTTTTTGGTCTTGCAATGAATTACACAGGTTTGCTCATTCCATTTCCTGGCTTGCTTCTGGCTTGTTGCTCTGGTACCTACGAGCCATAAAGCAAGTATATCATTTAAAAAACATCAACTGGCAAGGATAAATGTGCTCTAAGCCCAGGCACCAAATACTGGGGAAAAGAAGAGAAGAAGAAGAAGAAGAAGAAGAAGAAGAAGAAGAAGAAACAAATTAAAAAGGATAAGAGCTTTTCAATCAATTTGATAAAAAAATTTAAGTTAATTAAAAGAAAACTCTATTTTTCCCTAGAAGGCGACACTGATCTTTATTATTAATGCATACCAGTGTTCCATAGCTGTGCATAATGATGGCCTATAACATCAGGAGCGGTTTCATCTGGGGCCTAATTTGTTAGAAAATCTTTTCTAGTATTCTTAAAGTGTGGCCTCTGCTACTGCCTCCCTCCTGTTTCTGGGCTAGTTTTGAACTCTGAATGTCTTCCTTTTTGCCTTCACCTGAGAATTAATTTACATGATTGTGTTTAGCTTGAAAGTAGTTTCCCAACTTCCCCCCTCCCAAAAAAAAAAATCATTTATAAGATTTTTCACTTTGCTTTCTTTCTTTTTTTTTCTGGATGTGCTATAAATAGAAACTATTGTTAGAACGTCACACACATGCAATCTTCTCTTGTGTAAGAACAGCCCTAGCAGAGAGAGCCAAGGGAAAGGTGATTACAGGATGTTACATTTTATTTTATTTATTTTTTTCAATATATGAAATTTATTGTCAAATTGGTTTCCATACAACACCCAGTGCTCATCCCAAAAGGTGCCCTCCTCAATACCCATCACCCACCCTCCCCTCCCTCCCACCCCCCCATCAACTCTCAGTTTGTTTAAGAGTCTCTTATGCTTTGGCTCTCTCCCACTCTAACCTCTTTTTTTTTTTTTTCCTTCCCCTCCCCCATGGGTTTCTGTTAAGTTTCTCAGGATCCACATAAGAGTGAAACCATATGGTATCTGTCTTTCTCCGTATGGCTTATTTCACTTAGCATCACACTCTCCAGTTCCATCCACGTTGCTACAAAGGGCCATATTTCATTCTTTCTCATTGCCACGTAGTATTCCATTGTGTATATAAACCACAATTTCTTTTTTTTTTTAATTTTTTTTCTTTTTTTTATCTTTTCTTTTTTTATTTTATTTTATTTTTTTTAATGAAATTTATTGACAAATTGGTTTCCATACAACACCCAGTGCTCATCCCAAAAGGTGCCCTCCTCAATACCCATCACCCACCCTCTCCTCCCTCCCACCCCCCATCAACCCTCAGTTTGTTCTCAGCTTTTAACAGTCTCTTATGCTTTGGCTCTCTCCCACTCTAACCTCTTTTTTTTTTTTCCTTCCCCTCCCCCATGGGTTCCTGTTAAGTTTCTCAGGATCCACATAAGAGTGAAACCATATGGTATCTGTCTTTCTCTGTATGGCTTATTTCACTTAGCATCACACTCTCCAGTTCCATCCACGTTGCTACAAAAGGCCATATTTCATTTTTTCTCATTGCCACGTAATATTCCATTGTGTATATAAACCACAATTTCTTTATCCATTCATCAGTTGATGGACATTTAGGCTCTTTCCATAATTTGGCTATTGTTGAGAGTGCTGCTATGAACATTGGGGTACAAGTGGCCCTATGCATCAGTACTCCTGTATCCCTTGGATAAATTCCTAGCAGTGCTATTGCTGGGTCATAGGGTAGGTCTATTTTTAATTTTCTGAGGAACCTCCACACTGCTTTCCAGAGCGGCTGCACCAATTTGCATTCCCACCAACAGTGCAAGAGGGTTCCTGTTTCTCCACATCCTCTCCAGCATCTGTAGTCTCCTGATTTGTTCATTTTGGCCACTCTGACTGGCGTGAGGTGATATCTGAGTGTGGTTTTGATTTGTATTTCCCTGATAAGGAGTGACGCTGAACATCTTTTCATGTGCCTGTTGGCCATCCGGATGTCTTCTTTAGAGAAGTGTCTATTCATGTTTTCTGCCCATTTCTTCACTGGGTTATTTGTTTTTCAGGTGTGGAGTTTGGTGAGCTCTTTATAGATTTTGGATACTAGCCCTTTGTCCGATATGTCATTTGTAAATATCTTTTCCCATTCCGTTGGTTGCCTTTTAGTTTTGTTGGTTGTTTCCTTTGCTGTGCAGAAGCTTTTTATCTTCATAAGGTCCCAGTAATTCACTTTTGCTTTTAATTCCCTTGCCCTTGCCCTTGTCGAGTAAGAGATTGCTACGGCTGAGGTCAGAGAGGTCTTTTCCTGCTTTCTCCTCTAAGGTTTTGATGGTTTCCTGTCTCACATTTAGGTCCTTTATCCATTTTGAGTTTATTTTTGTGAATGGTGTGAGAAAGTGGTCTAGTTTCAACCTTCTGCATGTTGCTGTCCAGTTCTCCCAGCACCATTTGTTAAAGAGGCTGTCTTTTTTCCATTGGATGTTCTTTCCTGCTTTGTCAAAGATGAGTTGGCCATACGTTTGTGGGTCTAGTTCTGGGGTTTCTATTCTATTCCATTGGTCTATGAGTCTGTTTTTGTGCCATAATTTTTTTTCAACGTTTATTTATTTTTGAGACAGAGAGAGACAGAGCATGAATGGGGGAGGGGCAGAGAGAAAGGGAGACACAGAATCTGAAACAGGCTCCAGGCTCTGAAGCATCAGCCCAGAGCCCGACGCGGGGCTCGAACTCACGGACCACGAGATCGTGACCTGGCTGAAGTCGGACACTTAACCGACTGTGCCACCCAGGCGCCCCTAAACCACAATTTCTTTATCCATTCATCAGTTGATGAACATTTAGGCTCTTTCCATAATTTGACTATTGTTGAGAGTGCTGCTATAAACATTGGGGTACAAGTGCCCCTATGCATCAGTACTCCTATATCCCTTGGGTAAATTCCTAGCAGTGCTATTGCTGGGTCATAGGGTAGGTCTATTTTTAATTTTCTGAGGAACCTCCACACTGTTTTCCAGAGTGGCTGCACCAATTTGCATTCCCACCAACAGTGCAAGAGGATTCCCATTTCTCCACACAGGATGTTACATTTTAATTCAAATATTGGAGTTAGGGAAAATTAAGATATTCCCAAAATAAGTGTATCAAGCTTAAGGAGTCATTCACACTTACGTTTATTCATGTGACTAAATATTTTTTGGGCACTTTCTAATATCAGGCACTGTATTCAATACTGGGATAGATAAAGATGTTTAAAATAGTTCCTGCAACTGATGGGATTATGGTATCTACTGCCTCATCTTGTGTCCTAGATACCACAAGAATAAAAGGAAAATTAAGTCACTACTTTCAAGGGATTACAATTTCATACAAATGCACAAAGTATAGCCCAGTACAGAACAGTGTTCCAGGGGCGCCTGGGTGGCTCATTCGGTTGGGTGACCGACTTCGGCTCAGGTCACGATCTCACGGTCTGTGAGTTCGAGCCCCGTGTCGGGCTCTGGGCTGATGGCTCAGAGCCTGGAGCCTGTTTCCGATTCTGTGTCTCCCTCTCTCTCTGCCCCTCCCCCGTTCATGCTCTGTCTCTCTCTGTCTCAAAAATAAATAAACGTTAAAAAAATTAAAATAAATATAAGTAAATAAATAAATAAATACATAAATAGAACAGTGTTCCAGACCATGTGTATAAAAGGTGTCAGATGTGAAAGTCCATGTGAGCTAAAGGGTTTGAAAGAAAGTCTGTGAAGGAGATAATCTCTAAATTGGATCAGGAAGGAGGAGCTTAAATTATGGCACATCAGTACTATATAACACTCTGCAGTTACTTAAAAGAATGATAAAGTGTTGAGTAAGAAAAAGGGAGATGTAGATAAATATATATGGTATGATTCATTATTGATAAAAATAAAAATTAAATCTCAAAAATTAAAAAAAAGGAAAAAGAAAGAGTGGTCTGAATTTGGGCAGATGGTGAGAAAGAAAAGACATGATAGGCAGTAAATGTCTTCAAAAGCCACATGGTATTCAGTATTCAGGGATGAAAATACTGGGCTGTCTGCAATACGTGTGGAGCATGGAGAAACCATCCTAATAGAGACGTACGACAATGTGGAAAGAGATTTACGTTCTATGTTGTAATCTGCAAAGCACGAGCCAAATCAATTGCAGCATCTTCTCTTGCATAAGACAAAACCCAGGAGTGGTACAGGACTGACTGGGGATGCCTAAGGCCTCGAAATTTACCTACCTACTTTGTAAAGAAAACTCTGGAGAAAATGGCCAGCTACCAGAAGAAACTAATCCAGGAGATAAAATATACATAGCGTGTACCTATGGTCATATATAACAGGAAGTTATCCGGAGATTAAATACATATGTACAATGATGTACAAATATTATTTTGAAAATTCTAGATAGGAAATTTATTTATATTCGACAGTACAAAGCAGAAGAGGGAGAAAAAAAGATACAGAATTGGATCTAATACCCAGAAAGAGAAGAGAGAGAAAGCTGACCAACCAAACCGGTTTAGATAAGTGGGAGGGGAAGGGGTAGAATGGAAATCAAATGAACTTCAAAGTAATTATTTGCCTGTGCTAGCTCTTAGGGGTGATGGGCCCCCCTCCAGTCTGCTGGGAGAGAGCAGAGGGAAGTGTCAAAGCAGAATTTGTCCCATTACAATTCTCTCGTCTATTTAATTTTGTGAAAGGAAGATCTGGTAGAAAGGTAGAAAGTAAATACCCAGAATCCTCAGTTTTCCCTGTACTGGCTCATTAGTAACATGGCCCAGGATTCTCAAACTTGGCTAATCCTCAGTAGTTGTAACCTAGGAGGGAGGTAAGAGAAGTCGAAGGGGTTGAACTGTAAGGATCACTGAAGCAGCAAACTCTTGCTTAAGGCTCACAATGCAGTGACATTGCACTTTGTCTATGGGTTAGTTCCTAAATTAAGCATCTGAGGTGCAAACTATGTGTACTCAAAAGGAGCCTTTATATGGTTTAGAGTACAGACTAAGATGTTGTAAAAAAAAAAAAAAGAAACTGTGAAATAACGATACTCTCAAGCAACAGTCCAGGTGAAGGGGGCGGGCAGGACAGTATAGCCTGGTTACTCCGCTACAAGAGATCACTCAGGCTCCCGGGTTCTTTCCCTCTCATGGTTCCTGTCTATGATCAATGCAGGATCAAAAAAAGTGGAAAAAATATCAATTTCTTTCTAAAGAAGCTATATGCAATTTGGTCCCATCACCTCTGCTTATGTGTCACTGATGAGAATTGGACTCATGGCCATATCGAGCCCCAAGGGATGAGGGATATATAACCTCTAGCTGACTGGCCATGGCCACCCTAAGGAAAAAGTGGAAAAATTAGAGAGAAAGCTCAGGAACTGAAATTTGAATGAAAACCAGGCTTTTACCTGGTCTGCCTTTCATAGCCAATCAAACCATGTACCCCTTTCTTGACGGATATTTACCTCCAATCAAGGAGAAAACCTCAGCATCTCATTCACTAACTAACCAGTTCAAAGCCCCAGGCCCATGGATGATGTGGATTTCCCTTCATCAAGGCTAGCTATGGTTTCTTGCAGTTCAGCAATCTATAAACTAATAGATAAGTTATCTCTCCTTCACTCCAATCCAGTATATCGCGGTGAAAGAAGAATATGATAACCTCAACCAAAATTCCCATCGGGAAAAGGGGGAAGTGGAAAACACAAAGAAATCAGTGATTCACAGTAGTTGCCATATCCAGCTAGGCAGGTGTTGTAAACAATCCTGACTTGGCAGCAAAGTTCCTGATTCATGATCTGTGAGGAGCTCTCTTGTCCATTATGTTCCAGGAGTCCTGGCTTCACCATTAGAGAGTTTCTTCTTTTCCTCTACCTTTTGGGACCACAACGGAAGAAGATGAGAAAAAATTTTCAATTCCTGGAGAGTTTTGTAACTGTTAAAGGCATAAGAGGAACATTGTTTCAGGGATTGAAAAATCACAGGCATTTGTAAAGTTGGTTTATAGTCTCTTTGGCAATACAATTACCCCAGACTTAGTAGACATTTAGTCTACATGCTTCTAGCCAGTTCCATGTGCAAGAAAACACTTGAAACTTTCTTCTAGACATAATTCTGAAGATTCTTTGTTCAATTTTGGTTTCTTGCTTCTGTGTTTGGATTATTTCTCTCTCCTTTATTTTAATCATGATTCTTTCAGGTCCTCTGAAGCAGCAAGCTTGAATGAAAAGACCCATCATTTGGTCTTTATTTGGACAAAACTTTAAGTTATATATTCTGGCTGACAAATCTTAATGACATATACTTGAGAAAAGTCTAGAACCTCATTACTTGCTGTTTTGTCTATAGAAGCAGCGAAGGTCTTCCATCCCAAAGGCTCCCAAATTTTGAATTTCCATTCGGTTTAAATTTAAGGCATTCTTTAATCCCCAGAGCTCAATTTCATTCCATTTTGCCTGTGCATGGGCTCATTCTTGCTCAAGTTTTCTCTCTTCTAAGATTTTCCTAGAAGTAACAAGGAACATCCAAAACACAAAATCATTCCGAGTTTTGTCTAACTAGTTTCTTTGGAGCACAGTCTCAAAAAATCTCATGGTGTTCCTTGAAGGTTATGACTAAAATATTTGACATTAGTATCCCAAGCTGTAATATATATTTTGCCTCCAAACACCAAACCATTAAGAAAATACAAAACCTGGTGTGATATATGCAAAATGTTGAAAGGAAAAAACTTACAACCAAGAATATTCTATCCAGCAAGGTGATCACTAGAATTGAAGGGAAGATAAAGAGTGTCTGAGACAAGCAAAAGCAAAGGTGCTCATCACCACAAAATGAGTTTGCAAGAAATGTTAAAGGGACTTATTTAAGTAGAAAGGAAAGTATAAAACCAGAAATAAGAAAATATAATAAATAAAAATTCTCACTGGTAAAGGCAAACAGAGCAAATCAACTACTTATGAACCACAAGAGTTAAAACACAAAAGTAGTAAAGTGAACTATATCTACTATAATTAGTTAAGGGATACACCAAAGAAAAATGTGTAAAAGATGTCATCAAAAGGATAAAATATGGTAGAGGTGAATGTGTAGTGCTTTTAGAACGTGTTCACACTTAACCAACAACTTAAAACAGACTGCTATATACATAGGATGTTATATATGAACTTCCCAGTAACCAAAAACCAAAACCCTACAAAAGATGATAATAGATGCACAAAAAATTAAGAGAAAGGAATCTAACGCGGCACTAAAGAGGGCCATCAAATCACAAGGAAAGAGAGCAGGAGAAGAAGAAAGGAACACAGAAGAACAACAAAACTCACCAGGAAACAATGAACAAACTGGCAATAAATACGTAGCTATCAATAATTACTTTAGAGGCACTCAGGTGACTCAGTCGGTTAAGCGTCCAACTTTGGCTCAGGTCATGATCTCGCGGTTCGTGAGTTCGAGCTCCCTGTCAGGCTCAGAGCTCATAGCTCATAGCCTGGAGCCTGCTTCTGATTCTGTGTCTCCCTCTTTCTCTGCCCCTCCCCCACTTGCACTCTGTCTTTGTCTCTTAAAAATGGATACACATTAAAAATTATTTTAAAAATTACTTTAAATATAAATGGACTAAATGCTCCAATCACAAATCATAGAGTGGCTGAATGAATTAACAACAACAAAAAAGACCCATTTATATGCTGCCTTCAAGGGACTCACTTTAGATCTAAAGGCATCCACAGGCTGAAAATGAAGGGATGGAAAAAGATATCCCATGCAAATGGAAATGAAAAGAAAGTGGGAGTACAATATTTATATCAGGCAAATGGCTTTAAAATAAAGCCTATAACAAAGGACAAAGAAGGATATTACATGATGATAAAGGGATAATCCAACAAGTTGATAAAACACTAGTAAATATGTATGTACCCAACAAAGAAGCACCTAAATATATAAAGCAAATATTAACAGGCACAAAGGCAGAAATTGATAGTAATACAATAGTAGGGGGTTTTAACACCTCGCTTACATCAATGGATAGTTCGTCCAGATAGGGAATTAATAGGAAAACAATGACCTTGAGCAACACCTTAATCCAAATGGACTTAATAGATATATACAGAACATTTCATCCAAAAAGCAGAAAGCACATTCTTCTCAAGTGTACCTGGAACATCCCTCAAGATATATTACATGTCAGGCCACACAACAAGTCTCAATAAATTTAAGAAGACAGAAATCATATCAAGTATCTTTTCTGACCACAACAATATGAAGCTGGAAGTCAATTATGAGAAGGAAACTGGAAAAAACACAAATGTGGCGACTGAACATGTTACGAAACAACAAAAGTGTCAGTGAAGAACTCAAAGGGGAAACAAATACACACACACATATATTTATATTTGAATATATATAGTATATATAGATGGAATGTATAGTACATATATAGAATATATACTGGAGGGGGCAGATTGACAAATTGGCTCACGTAATTATTATGGAGGCTAAGAAGTCCCACAATCTGCCATCTGAAACTGGAGATTCAGCGAAGATGGGTTAATTCCAGTTCCAGTCTAAAGGCCTGAAAATTGGAGGAGCCAATGATGTCTACAGTCCAGTCAAGGGCAAGAGAAGACTGATGTCCTAGCACGTGCAAGCAGACAGGAAAAAAGAAAGGGTGAATTTCTCTTTCCTCTTCCTTTTTTTTTTTTTCTGTTCAGGCCCTCAACTGATGATGGGCATCCACACTCCTGACCCTGGAGAGGGCAATCTACCTTACTGACCACCAACTCAAATGCTGATCTTATCTGGAAACACCTGCACAAAATACACCCAGAAATAATCTTTGCCCTGGGCCCTCTGCAGTGCAGCGGTGACGACACGTACAATGAAGCATCCCAGGAACTATTCCCTTTTTCCAAGTGTCAGCTCTTGCCCATTATCTCTTTTATTCACCTCCCAGTACCTTTAGGAAGTTTCTTTTTATGTTTTGCCCAGAGTTTATGGTTGTTCTCTCTTAGAAGTTTGGTCCAACAGGATCTATTTTCTGTTACTAGAAGCAGTTCCCACCTACCCAACCCTGTTGCTTGCATATAAGATAATGGCTGCATTGCTTCATCTTGCATTGAAGACTCCATGATCTGGCCATGCTTCAGCTTTAACCTTTGTCATCCACTTCACATTCAGGTAGATCACCCACCCCCCCCCCCACCCCTTCCCCATTACACATTGCATCTCATCTATTCGTTAAGCAAGAGGCTTTGAGCTCTTTCCGTGTATCAGACAGATGGGGACAAACCCAATATTGCTCTGGCCATCTTGAAGCGGATAGCATAGAGGTCTTGCAAATGTGCTTGGTCGTTACTGCTTGGAGTCTTTGCTGATGCTTGGATACTTCCTCTGTATTTTAATTCCCTCAACTATTCTCTTTTTCCCTTTTACGTAGCAAATACTATCCATCCCCCAATTCTGTTTCATCAGATCCTATGTTAGCTCTAATTATTTCATTTTTTTCTCTTCTTGAGTGAATTAAGAAAATACTGTCAGTAATCCAATTCATTTTCTTCGGGTTGCGGTGTTCAGTCCACGGTTGGTGAATGGAAATGCTTAGTAAATGAATTAATGACATTAACTTCTTCGGCACTCGATTTGTAAATCATCACAATATTGAACGTGTAGGTTTGCTGTGAATGAAGGAAAGAATTATGTTAAAGGCCACAAGTTTTTTTTTTTCATTGGAAAATGAAAAGTAGATTTGATAATAACCTTCAAAGTCTATCGATGTTTTTATGCATTGGAAATAGGTTTCCTGCATACTTTTCATACTAATCTGTATCATCGGTGTATCTACCAAGGATAGAATCATCAGAATTCCAAACATAAACATGTTTCACTGTTAATTAAGTTGTTTGGTTCCCGATGTCATGATAATTTTTGAAATGCTTTTGCAGTAACTTTTATGTTCTTTCAACCCAGGAGTAAATCAAGAGAATCTGAAGGTCATAGGAACACATTCTCTTTATTTTGCCTGTTTGCATTCATCAATTTATCTTTCCTCCCATCTGCCAGCCGAGAGTGGCCTGAGCGGTTAGTGGCGCAATGGGAGCTATTCATGTCAAATAGGCTGGTTGAGGTCCAAAAGAGGTCCGGAGAAAAGTTTTTGATACTTGAAACCATAAGTCTTTACTTAGAATTTATTGCATATGCATTAGTGCTTTTCTCTTTAAAAAAAAAAAAAAGAAACACATATGTGCATGTTCAGATAAAAGCTAGATCACTGTTATCCATCCTATGGGAATCTATCTGTTGAACCACAAATCAAAATGCTGACAAAGGTTTCCGCACCACTGCTGAGTGTAAGGGGATGTATGTGCGGTGTAGGTTACAGAGTGAAATGCCAGAATTTCAGAATAATACGGTGACTAACAGAGCTGAGTAATAGGAATCAGAACTGTCCTGAAAAACCCAAGGCTTACGACCCTCAGAGGTTTTCCTTTTAATGCAGAAATGGTGACCCCTGTCATGTGTGCTATCAAGATGCGGAGTTTCTTGATGGAAAGTCTGTATCTTATTTTGGATCCATCATTGTACATTGCGCGGTCCTGGGAGCACACAGGCAGGGCCGACATTCAGCAACGTGCTTCAGTTTGGCCAAAATAATGGTTCAGCTATCATCTATTCTGTCATTGGCCATACCATGTCAGTTGTTAAATATGTTCACAATAGTCTGTCTCTCTCCTTCTTATGAAGGTGTTTTATTTCGGAGCACCGATATTCTTTAGAGGGAGAGACAAACGCTGCAGAAGGGAGGTAAGACCATCGGTTTTTGCATATCAACAATATGTTTCTTCTCCATTTTGTAGGGAGGCATGTATAGATATGTGTGTGTGTATATATATATATATATATGTATATATACACATATACATGTATGTTTATATGTGTGTATATATGTATATGTGTATGTGTATATACATGTATATATGCACATACACATGGGTGTATATATGTATATATGTACATACATGTATATATGTATATATGTGTGTATACACATGTGTAGATATGTGTGTAGATATGTGTGTAGATATATACACATGTGTGTGCATTCTATAGAGCATATGCACATACATGTAACATGCGCATGTATACTTCCATATACATATACATCAACTCCCTATAAAATGTAGAAAAGGCGTATTGAGTCCGTGCACAAAAATATACGGTCTTACCTCCTTTCCACAGTGCATTCCATTTCTTCTGATGAAAATCCACAGTTTGAAATACAACACATGTGTTTTTATAAATAACAAAAACATAATGCTAGACACCCATCACGCTTGAAGGTATAGTTCTGCACAACTCAAATCCCCTGTGCCGACTTCCACAACTGTGGCTTGGCTCAGGGAGGTTTATCCAGGAGGCTGGCTTGCGTGCTGGGCTGTGGATGGGACAGAGTGGTGAGTGAAGAGCAGTGAATGGGAGGAAGAAAGGGAACCGGAAGCAAGCAGCAGCAGCAGCAGCTATCAAGTGCCCATGTAGAGGCCATAATAGTACCAATCAGGGGAGGAAGGGAAGAAAGTGTATAGGCGGTTTCAGCTTTAGAATCAGAGCTGCGTGTGAGTCTCGGTCCACCAGTTTACAAACCCTTCTGTTCTGTGCCCACAGCACTGCCTCACAGTTGTAGGACATTGTGTTTCTAGTAAACAGACTCTCCTGCTTTTATACAGGACTCGGCCATATCAACTGTTTCCCATTCTTGTCAAACCCTCGACTCGTCGCCTCCTCAACTCATTCTATGATTTATAGATGAAAAAGAGGACGCCCACTGGAGGAGAACCTTCCTCAAAACTCCGAAGTCTTCCTGTGCCCTTCTTTCCTCCGTCTTCCTACCGTGGTGGGGGAGGGGTGTCTCCTCCAACCGCGGGCCACTCTCCCCACGTGGGCTCCCCTTCCTGTCCTCTCCTGCCTCCTCAGGAATCTTTTCTGGAAATGTTGGTGCGATCGGCTCTTTATCCTTTGATACTTACCACGGTTCTATACAACAGTGATCAGGGGATGATCCCCATAGTTTAATCTTCAACCGCATCTCTGGGTTCTAGATTCAGGCCAGATATTTGACTTAGTACCTCAGCTTGGGTGCCAGATAGACATCTGAACTTAATGTAACCAAATACTTGATTTTTTAAAAAAATATTTGTACTCTCTCTGGCTTCCCCATTGTAATTTGTAGGGCATTTGCTCAGGAAAATACGTAGGGTCACTGTGGTCTTGATCTCTCTCATAGGTACCTTCTTAAAAAGTATCAGGCCCCAGACAAACTAAGATTGGTTTATTATCTACATTGGCAAGTGGAGGCTCAAGCAGATTTTGCTATAAAAAAAGGAAAAAAGAAAAAAAGGGAAATGTGACATTCACAAAACTAGTGTGAAACAATACTCAATAGTATTTAAAAGTTTTAAGTTATATAAACCATGCAGCAATAAGTGAAAAGGAAATTATGATTGCCTGTATACTAGCCATGCAGCATAGTAAATCAAATAATCGAAGAGTATGCTTCTTATAGTCCTCTTTCCCCACGAGAATTAACCCTGTTCTTAATTTGTTATCATTCCTGTGCATCCCTCTGAACTTTTATGAAAAATTAACAGATTAATTAATAATAGGGAGAGTTTTATTTATATGGGGTAAAAGGGTTTATAAATGATATTATATACACTCTTGGGAAATTTGCTTTTTTTTTCTCTTTTTCAGCATTTTCTATCTGAGATGCAATCATATTACCACCTGTGACTCTAGCTCACTTCCATGGATGAAAGTATTCTATTCTGTGAACATATTACAACACTTTCCCATTCTTCTGCTGATGGCTGTGATACTATTTTTAAGTTTGTGATTTTATAAGCAATGCTTCTCAGAATATTCTTTTTCATGCCTTCCAGTATATATGTAAAAGAGTTTCTCCATGATATATAGTGAGAAATGAAAATTGCTAGGTGATAAAATACAGACATCTTTGACTTAACCGGATATTGTTAAATCTTTTTCCAACTAGTTTCAGTCAGCCGTATCACTAGCAATCGGTAAGAGTTCTTTTGTTCATATCCTTGCCAACACTTGGAATTGTCAAACATATAACGTTTCCCAATCTGATGGGAGTAAAAATGTATCTCATTAAAATTTTATTTTGCGGCACCTGGTGGTTCAGTCAGGGAAGCATCCCACTCTTGATTTCGACTCAGGTCGTGATCTCATGGTGGCTTTGGGCTCCGCACTGGACACTGAACCTGCTTAAGATTCTCTCTCTCCATCTCCCTCTGCCTCTCCTCTTCTTTCCCTCTCTAAATAATAATAATAATAAATAATAATAATAATAATATTAAAATAATAAAATAATAATAAATAATGAATAAAATAAAAATAATAAAAATAAAATAAAAATAATAATAAATAATAAAATAATAATAAAATAATAATAAAAATAATAAAAATAATAGTAATTATATTACTAAAACAAAATAATAATAATAATAATTATTATTATTATTTTGTTTTAGTAATATAATTGAGAATATTTGATATATTTATTGCCCATTCAGGTTTCCTCCTCTGTAAATTACTTGTTCAAATCCTCTGTTCAATTTTATGCAGTGTTTTTGCCCTCTTCCTCAGAAGGCTATTTTTCCCGAAGAGTCTACCAAAAGAAAAAAGTTGAAAAGATGTCTCTTTCATGAATAAAAAAAGAATATATGTGAACTTGGACTTGGCCACTAGATACGTTTTTATTCTCCGAAAAGTTAAAAACAAAAAAGACTAAGCTAAGCGTTATCGGTGGACCATAATAGTACTTGGAGTCTCGTTAGGTTACAAGTCAGGCATTGAGAAGTGTTTCTTGGCAGAATTGTACTGGAAGGATTGGTTGCCTTGATCATGGCGGCCTTCTGGTCTGGAGAGGAATCTAATATAGTAATGGAGAGTGCCTTGGATATGTCCAGGGAATACACTGCAAAGGGCCTGAGTCCCTCCCACCTTTACTTACTCGGATTTATCTCACTTACTATAGAATGAGAGCACTGTCCAGATCCTACTGGCTCTTCTAAACAGATGTGTGCAGGTGGCCTGCAATCTTAAGTGCTCCTCTATAAATAAAATTTATTAGAGGATTAAGCGATCACTTGTCAGTCTTGAGAGGAGTAGATTGGACCCCTGAGTCTGACCGCTCAAAGATCTGAGGGATGCCCCCTGGCATCTCCTTGTCCATGGAAGCTTTCTTTTCTAGATCTGCCTAGGTCTGTGGACCTCTAGAGACTTTAGAGCATTTTTTTTACACCAAATACACAGCCCATAAGCAATGTAATGTAGTCGATTATATAGGGCATAATAAAGCCTTCATGTTTTTCTCCCTCAACAGATAGAAAACAGATGTGTTTCTGAAGCAGTTCAGAAAGTGAAGGTGTAAGGTAGGAAAAATCATATTTTGCAGCCAAGAAAATGAAAGAACTATATTTCAGATTAGGGTCATGCTGTGCCTATGGGCTCACCTCCACACCTGGGTAAGGTCATTTGTCGATTTAAAAAGGGGGAGAAGTGAGGGATCCATTTGAGTATAAGTTATCTGTGCCTGATATTCATAGTCACATTGAGATGCCCATACAAATTAATGACAACAATAACAAGGCAAAAGAAAAAAACCTTCAATAAATTGAAGTTTCAGCTTATTGAGTGCAGTTGAGAGGATGGAGTCGTCTTCTGCAGATTTTATAGAGCATATCACAGTGAGAGGTTGAATTAACATTTGAATCTCAGTTTCCAATAACATAGGGATGCTACCATAATGGTTGAGCCCAGGTCCTTGTGTTAGAAATCAAGTATATATAAAGTATATACACAATTTTATGCTGCCATTTTAACAATGGAAAATTACTAAGACCCCGGGTGCTTTTTGGTTTTTCCCATGCTTATACAGCTAGTAAGTCAGAAGTCAGATTCAAACCAGACCCTAAATCCAGGGTTATTTCTGGTAATATTCTTAGCTTCTCCTCTTGGTACCATCAAGTTTGACGGTCAAATGAAGCAAGGGTTGTGAAAGTGTTTTGAAAAACTAAGCTTGTAGTCAGTAAATGAATAACAGTATTAATTCTCAGAGATGGGGGCAGGGAGTGGGAGAGAGAGGGAAGAGAGGTATTCTGATTCAGCCTCTGTCAATCAATTAAAAATAAATTGCACAGAAAATCATTACACTCAGCGCTCAGGGTGCAGAGCAGTGTCTCCCAACCTTGGCACTATTGCTATTTTGAGTTGGATAAATCTTTCTTGGGGGTTTCCCAGTACGTTGCAGGATGTTGAGCAACATCCCTGGCCTCTACCCACTAAATGCCAGTAGCAGCCATCCCCCGCATGTTCCAGTTGTGATGACCAAAAATGTCTCCAGAGGTTGTAAAATGTCCCCCACCCCAACCATCAATAGGGAACTCCTGGTGTAGAGACGTGGAGTGTGGGACTTGTTGTCTAAAGAATATGTGCAGGATAGAATAGAGGGGTAATGTTCAGACTCAAGGGAAGTTTCTTACATGTGTGTAGTAAATACAAAAGCTGGGCAGATTAGTATTGAACACATCATAGAAGGTTTTGCATGGAGCACCAGAGAGTTTTGTTTATGTTTTTGTTTTTAGATTTTTACTCCATCAGTATGAATGACAACAAAGACTCCCATGACGGGAGAAGCACTAAATTTTAGGAATAAGGAAACCTTGACCTTTCCTTCACTACGGAGTATGTATCATTAGAGGTCAGTCTTTGATGATAGTGTATGTCCAACGTTACCATAAATTAACAACTAAGCACCATAAATTATATGCTCTTCTAAAATCTGAAGAGTAACAACAACGTACTCATTGAAAAGATAAGATTAGCTTTGAGTCTCTTATTTTATCTGAATTTTTTTCCCTTGTTCTTGCTATTTCATTGCTTATGCATATTTATCCATCGATCAAACTAATTTTTGTTGTTGTTTGGTATATTTGTCTAAACATTTATGTTCCTCCTTTAGGAAGTGCACTGATTATCACTACACCAGATCATCTCTTCTCAGATAATCAATTTTATCTCTTTGTTTCTAATTTTTTGTTTGTTTCTCAGGCCTGCCATCCATGTCTATGGCTTTGCTGGTGGCATATCTATTCTGCTTCTTACTCCTTAGCATATGCTTTTTCATTTCTATAATAATATTTTGTCCAAGTCTTCTGAGACATTTGGGGACATGTTGGAGGAAGAAAGGTCAGAAGTTGGTAAGAGACTAGTGAACCAAGGAAGAAGAGTCAAAGGGGGGGGGTCAAGATTGAAGACCAAAAGCCATTCAACCTGGGAGACCACAGACAGAGGTAGGAGGGGCTGGGGAGGCAGCACGTGAAGAAATCACTCGTGCTTGTGCTAAATTTGAGCCCATGCCACAATTGCTAAATGGCACTCCCAGCGCAGTTAAATGGATGTACGGCATAAACAAGAATATTGGAATTAAATTAGTGCAGGGTAGGAAGGAACAGAGGACAACATAGGGTGGTTGTATTAGTCATTCCATAGAAACAGGATATAAAGAGATTTACAATAAGGAATGGCTCACAAGCCTGACACATAATTGAAGGCTGATAAAAAACATCACATATTGGGCAGGCTAAAATTTCTACCCTTAGGACTGAGATTTAAAAGTACCTATACATATGGCAAAGAAAGTTTAGATGCCCCCTAACTATAGTATTCTATGCATGTCCCTGGATTTACCCCCAAATCCTAAAATAGTATCCCTCTTTTATGTCCCTACCTCTAAATAGTCCACCTATACTAAGCTAGGAGTTAACCAATTAATTGCAATAACAATAAAAAATATTGCAGGTAGAGTAGCAAATGCACATCTCGCAAACCAGAAGAATTTACATTTTAGAATAGTCAACATAATTACACTATTGATTGAGGAAAAAAAAAACATTAAATGCTAAAATAAATCACTGGAGTTAAGTACACAAATCGCCAGTGCTTTAATTATTCTCTTCTCCGGGTTTTTCAGTGAAACACAGTAAAAATCCAGAGCCCAGGTTAAGCACATAATCAACAAAACCCAAGCATATTATATTTTAATGAGTTCCAATTATAATTAAATAAGTCACTTTGACTCTCTGTGAGAGCGGAGAGCAGAGATGCTTCTAGAAGGACCTGCTATAGAGCACTACCAATGGTGTCTGCATGCAGAGGGCAGGGCTAGCTTGCAGGGAGGTACAGAGAAAACCAGTCATGATTTGAGGTCCTGGAAAGAAAGGCTCAGGGCATCATCTTACCTGAACCCACTGAGCTCTCTGAGCACTTACTGTGTGGCAAGACTTTATACATTAATGCATTTACATATATGGACGTATCGTATCAACAACTCCAAAAGTTACCCATGGTTGTTGCCATCCTCTTGCAGATGAGGACACTGAAGCACGAAGTATGAAGCCCAAAGCTTCATACGTGGCTGAGAAGTCACAGGCAAGGACTCAAATGCGGATGCCTGTCACCAGAGCTCAATTTCTTCACCTCTTTGTATGGCCTCTATGGCAAAGATGGGAGCTCTGTTCGGCTGTTCCTACCACGACACGAGAGTCTGGAACCATCAAATTTTAATCACATACACTGGCAGAAATCTCTGTTATCTTCAACATTTCAGAAATCCTCAAGGTGATGTTCCCTCACTAGAATTTTGGTTAACTAAGGGGAGAAGCCAATAAAGGGTCAGGAAAAGGAGTTTTCAGGGAAGTAAGTAAAGAGGCAGGAAGAAACCTCATGGGGGATTTGTCTCAGTGAATATATTTTGAGAACTTACCATTTCTCAGGTGCTGTGGTCCGTGAGCCAGTTAGCAAACACTGCAGCCCCATGGAATCAATCTTATAGACCCAGTTAGTGACGAAGCTTTAGAAATCATCACTCCAGAGTCTTGTCCAAAAGGCCAGACTGAGGGGAATCTGGGTGGCTTAGTCGGTTGAGTGTTTGACTCTTGAGTTTGGCGCAGGTCATGCTCCTAGGGTTGTGGGATCAATCCCTGTATCAAGCTCCATGCTGAGCATGACTCCTGCTTGGGATTCTCTCTCTCCTTCTGTCCCTGTCCCCTGCTCACACTTTCTTTGTCTAAAATAAAAATTAAAAAGCAACAACAATCAACAAAGAACAACATCAACAACAACGGCAAAAACAAAGGACCAGACTGAAGACGCACTTGAGCCAGCTCAAGCCAAGTCCTCTGAAGCCAAGATTGTAACATTTTTCTAGCTAACCAGAAAGTCTGGGTCAGAACACCAGAGCAGACGGAGCAGGGGAAATGAACTTCAAGTTCAGCTAAAGACCTGATAATAAATTCAAATACTGTAAAGAATGTTCAGACTAGAGATTTGATTTGAGAATGAGAGAGCCACTTGCTTTTCCTGTTTTCCTACCATAGATGCCACTGCCTCCTTTCTCGATGGGTCCTCCAAGTGGATGCTGGTCACTCTAGGAAAGACCTCAGCTCTCTCTGGGGGTAAAATTTGGATGAGTGAACAGTCGGTAGTGCTGTTCACGTTCACAATGGTCAGTGGTGCTTTTATTTTAGATTAATGGTATCATTGAGCATTACCTGGGCACTAGACTCCCCCACCCAGAGGGGCCCTCCGTTCTGAAATATACAGACAAGAAGCTAAGAGACATCTGTGCAGGCCCTCCTAAGTACGGGTTTTGAATCACATGGAAAGTTTAACTTTTTAAAGTTTATTTATTTCGAGGTAAATAGAAAGTGCGAGCTGGGAGGGGGCAGAGAGAGAGGGAGAGAGAATCCCAAGCAGGCTCTCTGTGCTGCCAGTGCAGAGCCCTGCATGGGGCTTGAGCCCACGAACCGTGAGATCGTGACCCGAGCCAAAACCAAGAGTCGGACGCTCAACTGACTGAGCCGCCCAGATGCCCCGAAAAGTTTAATTTTGAATTAAAGTATGTTATTATGGCAATGTCCCTCAGAAGATTCTGGGATGAAGCTTCTCTTCTAATGGCCTGGAGCTGGAAACAATAGACTGGGTGTGGTATGACCGACCTTCCTGGTTGCCCAGGACTAATAGAGTTCCCAGAACATGGGGACTTTTAGTGCTAAAACAAGGAATGTCCTGGGAAAGGAGAGAAAGACTAATATGAGAGAGAGAGAGAGGAAGTAAGGCAAGGGCCAACAGATAAAAGCACTTGCCTCATGAATGCGGAAAGGCATATCTGGAGAGGGAATAATTCTGCAGTCAAACAGCGACTGAAAGGTCTGAATAGTTCCTTAGAAAGGTGAATAAATGATATGATCAGGTTTACCTCCCTCTTATGCATCCATTTGCAGAAAGCTCATTTTTTAAACACACATTTTTTCCCAGTTTTATTGAGATACAATTGATATATAACATGGTGTAAATTTCAGGTATACAGCATAGCGATTTGACATATGTGTCTATTGTAAAATGAATCCCACAATGAGGTTAGTTAATAGCCATCACCTCGCCTAGTCACAGTTGTCTTTCCCTGTGATGAGAACTTTTAAGATCTCTCGTAACAGCTTTAAAAGACACCATACAGTAGTGTGAACTGTGCTCACCATGCTGTATATTGCCTCTCCGGAACTTCTTTATCTTACAACTAGAAATTTGTGCCTTTTGGTCACCTCCATCCAATTCCACCCCTCCCCCCATCTCTGATAACCACAACTCGGATCTCTATTTCTATAAGCTTGGTCTTCTTGATTTTTTAAAGATTCCACATGTAAGTGAGATCATATGGCCATTGTCATTCTTTGAGTTATCTCACTTAGCATCATACCTTCAAGAGGCCCATCTATGTTGTCACAAATGGCACCATTTCCTTCTTTTATGGTTGAAGAGTATTCATATCTAAGTACAGTTTATGTGTCTACATATATCATAGTTTCTTTACCTGTTCGTGCATTGATGGACTCAAGTTGTTCTCATCCCTTGACTATTGTAGCTACTGCTGCAGCGAACATGGGATTCACCATAATGGGATTCCATGGGATTCCATATAATGATGTTACTTCCTTCAGATATAGGCCCGGAGGTAGGAATTCTGGATCACATGCTTCTTCTACTTCTAATTTTTTTTTTTAATTTTTAAACGTTTATTTTTGAGAGAGAGACAGTGTGAGCGGGGGAGAGGCAGAGAGCAAGGGAGACACAGAATCTGAAACAGGCTCCAGGCTATGAGCCAACAGCACAGAGCCCGACACGGGGCTCGAACTCACGAACTGCGAGCTCATGACCTGAGCCAAAGTTGGACACTTAACTGGCTGAGCCATCCAGGTGCCCCTCTATTTTTTTAATTTTTTGAGGATCCTCCATACTGCTTCCCATAGGGGCTGCACCAAGCAGTGCGTAAGGGCTCCCTTTTTTCCACATCCTCGCCAACACTTGTTATCTCTTGTTTTTCTGATGATGGTCAATACACCCTTCATTAATCATTCATTTCTGATGATAGTCAATACATTCAATAATCCCTTCAGACGCACTGGCCAAAGTTGTATTATCCCAGAGTGTATTCTGAACCACAACGACAAGAACCAAGGGCCAACTCAAGGCATCACCTAAAAATGCTGAGAAGGCTTCTTTGACTAGCCCACAAACCGAGTCCCAGGAAGGAGGACCACACCAGCCTTCAGAGTCCAGTTTCCCGAGTCGCAGTAGTGAGATGTGACCTTGTCATAGGAAGTCTTCTTGGATAATTCGGCATTTTGCCGAACACCAAAGACTCAGTGGGGCCACGACTCAAGTCGCTTCGCGCAACAGGATTCTGTTTTGCTTGCATGAGTTGGCAAAGCTCCTGTGCGAGGACCCAGGAATCTCTGCAGTTTTGGCAGGAGGCCTGCTGTCAGAGGGAGGATAGGGAGCCGGGGGGCCGCTGGTTGGCAGCCCGTGAGCATGCCTTCGGGTGGACACCGCGTCCCAAACACAGCCCTGGGAGAGCTGACGTCTCCCGGAAGGGCTGCCAAAATATTCCCACACAAATATGGAAGCTGGAGCCTCTCTGAAGCAGTTTACAGCTTCTGTTTTAGCAAACACAACCCACTGCTGCGAAGATCCCCACCATGTCTTAAAAGAGTTGCAGAGAAAATGTTTTGGGGAATCCTCATTCCAGTGGAGAAGTCACCTAGGTTGCTACCACTATCCCAACTGGGAAACCAAGCTGGAAAAAAAACAGGCAGTAGGTGTGTACATGAGAGAGAGAGAGAGAGAGAGAGAGAGGGAGAGAGGGAGGAAGGGAGAAATCAACATCTAACACACCATGATACTTAAAAAAATATTAGTTTCCTTGATTTAGGAAGGAAAATCTAAGTGGAATTAGCTTGTCAATGTGAAAGCATTGCTGGTTATAATTTATTTCAGGACGTGGAAGGTATTGGGGGCAGGGAATCACCCTCGGCCGGTAATTTGCAATATTCTGTACCCAGCTAATGACCTTTTCCATCTGGACTTGAGCAGACTCCGTGGGTACGATAGATTTCCAGTGTCCCAGTGGGTCGGGCCTAATTGATATCATTAGAGCCCCGGTCCTTTCGCACGTGGTCTTGGAGATGTCGGTGTTACCAAGAAAGCTGCTTTTGATTTATTTTGCTTTTCTTCTTCATTCTTTACCTCTTTTCTTTCTTCCTTTCTCAAGTTCTGCTCAAAGGCCAAACTTGTGAAGGTTAAAAACCCACAATCCAACTGCAGGGCTGGAACATTCTGGCTTGCAAATCTGTTTCTAAAGTCAGGACTTCTAACGAGACGCCCTTGGCATGTCTAACGGGTAGTGAGGGAGTCTTTTTTTTTTTTTTTTTAAGGGCGCAGACTATGTGTAAAACACACTAAAACATTTCATTCACTTCTCAGATGTCTCTTGTTCCTGTTGGAAGAAAAGTATCTTCTTGCCCCAGCTGCAGAAGAAAAAAAAAAAAAAAAAAAAAAAAAAAACATGTGCTCTCTAAATGATCCACGTATAAAACTTTTCTCTGTTCAGGTTCAAGTTCTGTGTCCCCTTAGCTCTGAAACAAGTTTTCATCCTCAGCCTGAAGCTTACAATGGAAATGTTACAGTAATTGACTCCTGTAAAAAGTCTTTAGGTTTGACTTCTTTTTTCTTTAAGCTAAAACAAACCAATAAATATGTTCAGATTGATTGTGGTAAGTAAGCTTATGTGTTTTAGATTATTTTCGAATCTCTCCATCTGTCAGGAAAAGAGATTCTGAAAGCCATCAGCCAGAGATTACGAATTTCAGTTGATTCTGGAAGTAGCCAATGTTCAATTGTTCCATCTTTTTCTTTTTAGTTAATTTATTTATTTGTTTTGAGGGAGAGCGCGGGGGCATGCGCGTGCATGTGCGTGAGTGGGGGAGGGGCAGAGAGAGAGAGAGAGAGAGGGAGAATCCCAAGCAGATTCGGGGCTCGAACTCACGACACCACAGGATCATGACCTGAGCTGAAATCAAAAGTCAGACGCTTAACCCACTGAGCCACCCAGGCGCCCCTCACCTCCTGCCTTCTGTAGCAGACATTCATCTGTGCACTTTGGTCAAAATACCGTAGAACTGTTTGGGAATAAGGAAGTCATAGAAAGAAGCTGACACTGCAAAGGGATTGAGATTATGTCAAGAAATATAATTCGCCCCAGTGTCCATATCTAGGCGGTCATTGCACGTGGGAGCTTCTGAAGCAGAAAGGTCTTACGAACAGATCTTAAAAACAGATCAGTGGCAATGACCAGCGCTAATTTTACAAACGGACTGGTCTGTATAAAACAATGTAATCTATGTGATTAAGCTATATATAGCCAAGCACACACAAACATCCTGCTTGAGCCACTAGTAAGGAACGTTTTTTTTTTTCTTTTATGACACACATTTTAAAGAACGTTAGTACCTCCAAAGTCTTACAAGGGTCAGAATCTGACCCTTGGTGAATTTCTGGGAGCCCAGAATAAGTGGAAGGATGGTCTAACACAGTGAGAGATCACAGAGAAGAGAAACGGTATCTTCAGACTTGGCATTCCCTAACACTTCAGGGTTCCTTGGCTTCACACAGGGCAGACCCTAGTGCACACAATGCTTTAATGCCAATTAGAAAAGGAAGATGCATCCTGCTGGGCAGAAAACAAGCTCATAGCTAAGGAATTCCTTCTTCCGGGAAAGCCCAGCCCTCTTCAGGGTGGACAGCTTGGTGAGCAGAACTCAGGTGGGATCCCAGCCCCCACCTGCCAAGGGTGTCCTAATGCAGTGAACTCCCTGCACCACCGGACAGGAGCACTGGCTATGGAGAACCCACCCCTCCCCTTGTCTCTCCTGCTTCCCTCAAAATATGATGGGTCATGCTTGGTCAGGGAACACAGCACCATCAGGGACCATTACCACCTAATACATTTTTATGGGCAAGGAGTGGCCTTCTATAGACTTCCCCCTTGGGTGCAGATCATATAACTATAAATCTCCCAGAGAGCTTTCAATTTCTTTGTTTGATGATGCTCCATCCCGTCTCCACCCCATCGATTCTGTTCCCTGCAATTCTTTTCCTTATTCATCAGGCTTCCCTCAGTCCTACCTCTCTTTGGGCATATGCACTCTGACCTTCACGACCCCCGCACATATGTACTCTGCAAAGAGTTCCCCAGCCACGATCAACAATAAATAAATCCCAGAGGCAGCATTGAATTACATGAGTTTTATTTCCGCCATCATTCTCTCTTGCCTTTCCCTGCTCCCTGGAAGTGAAAAGAACCTTGATGTTATTGGGAAACTAGAGGAACGGGTTCGGTCAGCAGAGATCTAATGCTTGTACTGTTTCTTTGGAAGATCCAAGGGCTCCAGAATACAGCCTCGCCTCTCTTTTGGGTCAAGGAGGAGGGCACCTTAACTATTGGCTTTAAAGGGTATTGTTGAGGATGAATCAAAATGAAACACAGGTTTTTCCTTCTCTCGGGGAGAGGAGGGCAACCTCAGACTAAATCTTGTGTGAGCGCGAGCGGGAGAGCTCCCCCTGCCGCTCAGCATCCTCACCTGCAAAATGGGATTGATAGCGCCCCCTGCTGGCCGTGCTTCGGAAAGAAATCGAGGATGGCAGAGTCCTTTCCCTGCTCTGTCCAGTCTCTAACTCTTGCCTCTTATTTCTTCCTCTTCGTCCATCTTTCTCCCTGGCACCTCCCTTCTTTGCCCCTCTTCTTTCTCTTCCTCTTCTCCCACCTTCCCCAAAGAGAATGGTATCTTTGTTTCCACCTTGTTCTTTAGAGGATTTTTCTTCTGCAGGATGATGTCACAGACCTTCCCTCCTGTGAATAGAACCATTTTGATCAAGACAAAGCCACCCTGGGAGCCTAGGAAAGGTCGCCTGGAGCCTCCGTGTGTAGAACCAGCCCCGCAAAGAGACCGCCCTTCGCGAAGAACTTTTGAATTGAAAAGAATGTTTCTATTCACCACGACATCTTTCCAACTTAACAAGGGGAAGTTAAAAGACTCGCTCCTGAACTCAAGGAGCATCAAACTTTACATATGTTGCTTCACCATAACCCTAGAACAGTGAACTATTCCCGGAAAAAAGCTTTCATGGCCATTTCAAGAGAAAACACCCTGCGACTGATTAAGGAGCTGACCCAGCTGTAAAGCAAGGGACAGACCTTTTTGGGGTGACTTTTCCCCCCGAGGTTATATTGTCCCTGGGTCAGTAAGAAGGCATCTATGTCTTATAACTTTATGCTGATTAAAAGCAAATAGGATTGTAGCCCTCTACCCTGGTCTCTATCCAAAACCATTTGGGGCTAACTCAAACGTGACAGGTAAATGAATTTAGTATTTCTTCAGAGAAGAAAGAAAGAAAGAAAGAAAGAAAGAAAGAAAGAAAGAAAAGAAAAAAAACCTCTTTGCAATTAAAAATTTCTCTATATTTCTATATTTATAGATAGGTAGGTAGGTAGGTAGGTAGATAGATTGATAGATAAAGAAAGAAAGAAAGAAAGAAAGAAAGAAAGAAAGAAAGAAAGAAAGAAAAAGAAAAAAGAAAGAGAGAGAGAGAGAAAGCTATTTCCCTGGTTGAGTATTTAAATATTATGTAGGCCCCTGAATATGTCAAGGTTGAGTTGGGAATAAATATTCATTGTTTCCACTTCTTTCTCTCTCCTGTTTTCTCTTCTCTTTCTGCCCTATACCTCTCCTCCTTCCCAGCCTCACCGGATACCCTGACTTGTGGTAAACACTTCCGACAAAGCCCAAGCCAAACCCAACTGTCTTTCCAAGGACCAGTCCCTTCCTATGAATTCATGTGTCAATTCAGTTAAACTGTTAACTTCCAACCACTTTAACTCAAAAGCCATTTACTCAGATGTATTTATAAAGCAAACACCGAAACCACCCACTGTCAGATGTTCCCACATATGCACACTTAGACACCTCGACAGCTCATGCCGACCTGACAGTAAGCACGGCTGCTATATTTTATGCTTTCTGAAATGCAATAATTAGCGCCTTTAACAGGAGAGGAAAAAGGAGTCGCTACCTCCCAACAAATTACTGGAATCAGTATGTCCAATTCTTTCAGGACTCGGCGCTGAAAGGAAAATCCCTGGGTAAGGGAGTGTGATGTGGCTGTCATGACCGCACTCGCCAGCACTGTGATATCAGCAAATGGTTTTCAGTCTTTCTAGAACGGGGAGACAATCTTCATTGGAACCTGGGAGGGAGCTGAGCTAGAAAACCGTCTCAGATTTGAATCATTTGCTTCCTAGGTTTTGAGGCTTACATTTCCTTTTCTAGTTCAATTTACTCATCTGTTCCTGTTTTTATCACAGCCAACGATGCAGTCATCTATCGGGATTAAGCCGTCTCCTTTCTCCTTCCCGGCAGATGTTCGTTTCAATCCGTTCCCGTCGCTTCTGCAGACTTGCATCCACTGATGTGTACATTAGGATGCAGATAGCCTTCTCTTATTTTTCATGAGAACGAAGCAACACTCAAAGTGGCTGTCACTTCCAAATACGGAGGATGGCTTCCTGAAGAGACCAGGCTGGATTCCCCAGCCTCTACCCAAATTCTCCCTTTGAGTTACCCACATGGTTTTATAAAAGTTTTTTTTTTTTTTTAATGTGTCAAAATAACGTAGTCCTGGCAGACAGTGAACCCAATCCTGGAGTCCTAACTGCGCAATTTCAATTGACAGCGGTGGGAATTCTTTATACACAAGAGTCAATTAAAATTATGAAATTGGGCCCAGGGTAAGTTCAGGGGCATTAACATTCAGAAACACTTTGACATTTGCAACAGAAACGGGCCAGGCACTCCCTTCAGGACATCTCTGAGTCCATCATTTAAAGTTGCGTCTTTTCTCCGGGTTTCAAAATAAGGAGCTCGGTGCCTTCACTTCATCTTGCGGGGCCGATTAGCTGGCTAATGGACCATCTTTCCGTGGTTTGAGTCTTCTCATATTTCATTAAATGCACAAGACTTT
This sequence comes from Felis catus, assembly GCF_018350175.1. Lineage (NCBI taxonomy): Eukaryota > Metazoa > Chordata > Mammalia > Carnivora > Felidae > Felis > Felis catus. The sequence goes on from NC_058373.1 coordinate 15,979,270, forward strand.
TGTATGGCCAGTCACTCTCCAGAGAACCCTACTTTCTCGGTTGTTCCTTCAAAAACACAATGGTACTTACGTCTCTTCTCTGTTTTTCAGAAATTGCGTAACTTCACCAGTCCCCTAGTAACTGACAAATGTCTGGTCCTTCAACCGTGGCGCTCGCTGCACTTTACTTCCTCATCTCCCCAGATCCTCACTTGGTGCAAAGCTCTGTGCCAGGGACCAGTGGGATACCGTGCCTCTGACGCCACAAGTCTCCCTGGCCTCCAGCGACTCTTTCCAATGCTGTGTCAGACAGAGGGCACTGTTCTAACACCCAAATGGAAAACTTCACTGGATGCCTTCTTCACCATCTGTTTTTTTAATGTTTATTTATTTATTCTGAGAGAGAAAGAGAGAGAGAGAGAGCAGGGGAAGGGCAGACACAGAGGGAGAGAGAGAATCCCAAGCCAACTCTACACCGTCAGCACAGAGCCCGATGTGGGGCTCACACTCACGAACTGTGAGCTCATGACCTGAGCTGAAACCAAGAGTCAGACGCTTAACCGACTGAGCCACCCAGGTGCCCCGTTCACCATTGTATTAATACAAATCATTCCATATTTCATGGAATGTGTATTTGAAGCTAGGGGTGGGGGAGAAAGAGTAGTTTTTTGTTGGTATTGTTGTTTTTCCCTCCTCTTTTGTAATCCTTGAAGCTGAGTTCATTGTGACTATTTCACGTACAGGAAGTTGAAAAGTTTTGAAAAGTTGTCAAGAAAACCAGTGTAAATGAAAATGTCAAGACCAATCAAAAGGGACCTCCAGGATTTTAGAATTCATTTCTAGGGAGGAATCTCACTTAAGGCCGGATATTTTTCTGGTTCCAAAGCAATGAGTAGCATATCACCCAAATTTAAAAAGTTTAGAAAAATTTGGAAAAAAAAAACTTCGTGTCATCAGAGATAAGAAGGGATGTATGGCTATTTCTTAGAAAATGCCTCACTGCCTTCTCAAGGCAAATAGCAATATGGTTAAAATTAGAAAAAAAAAATGTGAGTAAGTAAAACCACAGACTTCTTTTTTTAAAAAATGTTTTTTTTTTTTTGAGAAAGAGAGAAAGAGAGAGAATGCATGTAAGCAGGGGAGGGGCAGAGAGTGTGGGGGGTGGGGGGCAGAGGATCCCAAGCAGGCTCTGCACTGACAGCAGAGAGTCTCATGCGGGGCTCAAACTCACGAACCATGAGACCATGAGATGAGCTATGAGATCCTGACCTGAGCTGAACTCGGATGCTTAACCGACTGAGACACCCAGGCGCCCCAAACTTTAGTCTTAAAGACATCAAAGTCATGAAAGGTCGGTAAGCTAAGTACCTGAGTTAGTGATTTTAGTACTTTCCTGCCATTGGGGAGATTCATGTATTCCAGTGGGTAATAGAAGAGAAATTCCTCTCTCTCCTTTAATATTAATTTATATGTATAAATTAATATCATTTATTATATTATATATAATATAATTGCTATATAAATATATAATATATAATAATATAACATTATAAATTTATTATATTACATATTACAGTATATAATTACGTCATATGTGTCAAATAATTGTGTGTGTAACATATAAAATTGTGTATGTAAATATTTAAGATAATACTTGTTAGGTAGAAGTTTTGAAAAACCAAAAAACCTATAAAGAAAACTCGTAAATCACCTGATCTTTTCACTACATATTCAGAAACAAACATACAAACCAAATGACCCTGGAAACTAGTAGCTAATAGCTAAGCTGTAAAGTGTTCTGCTGAAGGTAAACATTCCAGGGAAAGTAAATAATAATTAGACAAGGTCACTCTGAGACTGTGATAAAATCTGACAAAAGCAAGGCCACTCAGTAATCATGCCTGAATGTAAGGGAAAGACAAGGACGTCACACAGCCACAAAAATAACCAGGGGCGCCTGGGTGGCTCAGTCGGTTGAGCGTCCGACTTGGGCACAGGTCATGATCTTGTCGTTCTTGGGCTCTAGTCCCGTGTGTCTGGCTTTGTGCTGACAGCACAGAGCCTGCTATGGATTCTCCGCTGCTTCTTCTCTCTCTGCCCCTCCCCTGCTCATGCTCTCTCTCTATCTCAAAAATAAACATTAAAAAAAATATTTAAAAATAACCAAACATCTTCCTCTGTTGGCTAAAGTTAGTAACTAGGACATCAATGGCAGCTTTTTCCCTGCTTCATTTCTTTCAGATCTTCCAATAGAAACCATCAGTTGGGGCACCTGGGTGACTCAGTCGGCTGAGATCTGTCTCTTGATTTCAGCTCAGGTCATGATCACACGCTTGGCGACATGGAGCCCTGTGTGTCTGGGTCTGAGCTGTCAGCACAGAGCCTGCTTGGGAATCTCTCTCTCTCTCTCTCTCTCTGCCCTTCACCCTTCTCTCAAAATAAATAAATAACCTTTAAAAAAAAACATCAATATACTCAACCCTCAAATGCCCCCATTTCAGGAGAGCACCCAAGATCAAAATCAACCTCTTACCTCCTTAAGCTTTCCCTGAGACCACCCAGAATGAGCCCAAACCCTATATACAAGCCCATTTCAACACCCTCTTACTGAGGAGTACCTCGTGCGTGTTTTCCTGTGTTGCAACAAGTTACTATAACTTTGACTTATACCTTGATGTCCTTTGGGGCATTAAAAAAATAGCATGGTGTCCAAGACCTTTTTTTTTTCCTTAACATAATAAGGATTATAAGTAAGCCTTATTTTTTAAACAATTCTCATTAGCCTTTGTAAGGATGATTTTATTTAAAAAAAAATTTTTTTTAACATTTACTTATTTTTGAGACAGGGAGAGACAGCATGAACGGGGGAGGGTCAGAGAGAGAGGGAGACACAGAATTTGAAACAGGCTGCAGGCTCTGAGCTGTCAGCACAGAGCCTGATGCGGGGCTTGAACTCATGGACCGCGAGATCATGACCTGAGCTGAAGTCAGATGCTTAACCGACTGAGCCACCCAGGCGCCCCATGTAAGGATGATTTTAAACGTCTGCTTCGGATTCTATTCTAAAGATGTTCTTCCCTTTGATAAATATATAAAATGTAAGAATTATACACAAATTCTGTGCTTGGCAATTTACAAAGTAGTCACAAAATTTTCCCTTTTTTCCCCTAGTTTTACTGAAATGTTAATACATAACGTATGCAAGTTTGTGGGGTACCATGTGACAATTTTATACATGTATATATTGCAAAACGATGACCAAAATAAGGTTAGTGAACACATCCATCGTCTTACAAATTAGCGTGTGTGTGTGTGTGTGTGTGTGTGTGTGTTGATAACATTTGAGACCCTTCTTAACAATTTTTAAGTATGTAATACAATACTGTTAATTATAGCCCCCAAGATATGCATTAAATTCCTGGAACTTAGTCGCCTGATAGCAGGAAGGTACCTGGTTGTACCCTTTGATCAAAGTCTCCCCAACTACCCCCACCCCTAGCAACCATCATTCTACTCCATTTCTTGGAGTTGGCTTTCATAGATTCTACACATAAGTGAGGATCTGTAGTATCACAGATTTTTCTTATTATAATTTGTGTCCATAAAACAACTCTGCAGGGCGAGTTAGAGTATTTTGCTCATTTGATTTATTTTAAAATATGTTTTGAAGTTTATTTATTTTTGAGAGAGAGAGAAACAGAGTGTGGGCGGGGGAGGGGCAGAGAGAGAGGGAGACACAGAATCCAAAGCAGGCTCCGGGCTCTGAGCTGTCAGCACAGAGGCCGACACGGGGCTTGAACCCATGATCCGCGAAATCATGTCCTGGGCCAAAGTCAGATGCTTAACTAAGCCACCCAGGCGTCCCAATACTTTGCTCATCTTAAAGATGAGAGAATTAGGGGCGCCTGCGTGGCTCAGTCGGTTAAGCGTCCGACTTCGACTTTGGCTCAGGTCATGATCTCACCGTTTGTGGGTTCGAGCACCGTATGGGGCTCTGTGCTGACAGCTCAGAGCCTGGAGTCTGCTTCGGATTCTGTGTCTCCCTCTCTCTGTCCCTTCCCCATTCACACTGTGTCTCTCTCTCTCAAAAATAAATACACATTAAAAACATATTTTTTAAAGATGAGAGAATTAAAATTCAGTTAAAAAAATCCACCACAGCAGTAAATGACAAGGCTGGAATTCTCTTCCATGGAATTTAGTGTCGTTTTATGCTACACACTCTGACGGTGCTTCCAACTTCAAAAGTCCTCAGGGTCTAGCTTGTCTTTTCATACATGGTACATATTAAAATCTGATATTTATATTGTTGTACTTTCACTGATGGATGTATCTGTGCTTCGTAAGTCTGTTACCAGATTTAAAATTCTTTTGCCATGGTTTATGACTTCAAGTGCGGCAAGGCAATTTATTGCATCGTATGAACAGTGCAGAAGTTAAGGGACCAAACTTGGTTGCCAGGAGCCTGGGTTGGAATCATGGCTTCATCACTTAATTGCTTGGTTGGCTTCCGGCAATTTATTTAACATATTTGTGCCTCAGTTATTCATATAGGAAAAATATATATATAGTCGTTTTTCACAAGATTGTTGCCATATTGATTTTTTAAAAAAAATCCATGCCTGTTTTATAAGCTAAAAATTTCCATTCTGCAACAACTCCTTCCCTCCTTCCTTCCTTCTTTCCTTCCTTCCTTCCTCTCATTTCTTTCATTTTCTTTCTTCCTTTCTTTCTTTACTTCCTTTCTTTCTTTTCTTTCTTTCTTTCTTTCTTTCTTTCTTTCTTTCTTTCTTTCTTTCTTTCTTTCCTTTTTCTCTGGAGAGAGAGAGATCCAGGGAGGGGTGGATGGAGAGGGAGAGAGAGAATCTTAAGCAGGCTCTAGGCTCAGTGCAGAGCCAGACATGAGGCTCGATCTCATTGATCTCACAACAGTGGGATCAAGACCTGAGCTGAAAACAAGACTCAGACTGCTTAACCCCCTGAGCCACCCAGGTGCCTCACAACTTCCGTTTTTAAAGACATTTCGAATAGTCTCATCTCCAACAGACAGTCTAGTCTAATGGTCCAAATACTGCAACTGGAATGACACGTTTTATCCTTGTTGCCGATCTTTCCACGACCATTAGCAAATGACATGGCTACTCTGCAAGGTCATTCCTCTGTCCCCAGAGGGAATACAAAGGCCCACATGCCACAGGGCAGGAGTCACATTGTTCCTGGGACCCCAGAGCCTGCACAGGTCCTGAATGCGATTGCCAAAACATGGGACTCTTTGGTGAGTCCAAGGCCCTGATGCTGTAGATGCAGTACAGGGATACAACTTGGGAATTTGGAGAGAGACAGATACCTTTTTATGTATTTATTTTTCAATTTTAATTCCGTGGGAGTTAACGGGGTTATGTTAGTTTTGGGTAGCGATTCAACGGTTCCGTATATTACTAGTGTCCATCAAGATGAATGTACTCTTAACCCCCCCACACTTATTTCACTCACCATCAGGGAAATGCAAATCAAAACCCCAATGAGATATCACCTCACACCTGTCAGAATGACTAAAACCAAAAACTCAAGAAATAACAGGTGTTGGCAAGGATGTGGGGAGAAAGGAAGCCCCACACACTTTGGATGGGAATGCAAACTGGTGCAGCCCCTGGGGAACACAGTATGGAGGTTGCTCAAAAAATTAAAAATTCATCTTCCCTGGAATCCAGTAATCGCACTATTGGGCCCTTACCCAAATAATATGAAGACCCAGATGCCAGTGTGGCTCTGTCATTTGAGGCTGTATGTTTTTGAACAAGTTCTTCAGTTGCCCCATCTGCAAAATTAAGAAACCCATGCCAACCAGACAGTGTGGTAAGGTGCATAAATCAAGAACACATAAAATGACATCATCGAAATAAAAATTCTCAGCATAATATTGGGCACCAGTAGATGCTCAACAAAAAGTGATTATTAGAAGAATTGTTTATTTGGCATAGAAGCCATTATGATAATAAATGATTGCACCAAATGCATTGTTAGCTTTGACCTCACAGGATAATCTGCATGGTCAACCTGTTATTCATGTATTCTAATAAGATATGCTAATGAGATCAAGCTAATTCCATTTCACATCTACCTCTCTTGTACAGCCTCACCACAAAAAGAAGAAGAAGAAGAAGAAGAAGAAGAAGAAAGAGAAGGAGAAGAAGAAGGAGAAAAACTACAACAAAATAAAATAAAGTACCTTGGTAGGTAAACACAAGGTGTTCTCCATGTTTTCTGGTTATATGTTGTAAAGAAAAGTCAAAAGTACATTGTCAAAATTCACCCAGGTCACCTGGCTGGCTCAGTCTGTTGAGCGTCTGACTCTTGATTTCAGCTCAGGTCGTGATCCCAGGGTGGTAGGATCGAGCCTCGAGTTGGGCTCTTATGCTGATCATGGAACCTGCTTGGGATTCTCCCTTTCTCTCCCCTTCTGCCCCTCTCCCCCACTCATGGGCTCTCTCAAACAAACAAAACCATTCAGCAAGAATCCAAAATCCCCAATTCACTATATCAACTTGCTGACATTGTCACCAAGAGGATGTGTGATGACCCATCACCAGGTGAGCTCAACTGAGAGCGGGAAGGAGATGACATCAAGTCAACATTTTTGAAAGGGAAAATGTCTTTTACACCAGATAAACTTTGAACTCTCTCTCTCTCTCTCTCTCTCTCTCTCTCTCTCTCTCTCTCATCCACCCACACACAGGGAAAAAGATGGGAAAGTACAGGTATAATCATGGTTACTGCTTGCTTTATGCTATAGGATGCAGCGTCAGGACCAATCATCAGGTCTCAGAGCAAAGTTTCTAGTCACCGTGGATGACGCATCCAGTTGGCCGTGGTGACGGATTGTTGGTATCAGTGGTCCTGAGTGTGATTAATAAGGCTGCTCTGTCTGTGACGGAGTGGGAATGGCACCACTAAAAGTGAATGGAGGCGATCCTACTAAAATCTGTTAGGGAAGCTCCTTGGGGGTAAAATGGTACAAAGGAAGTACCCAGAGTAGAAGTCAGTTCGCCAGTAGCCATATAGTCAGTAGCCATATAGCCAGTAGCCATATAGCCAGAAGTCAGTAGCCATATAGACCAAAGCACGATGGCAAAGTCCCATTAACCAGAAGAGCCTTTGGCTTCTCTACCGGGCTTCTTCGCAATAAACAAGTCTGGATGCCTCCCCTCCTTCTACAGAGGTATATATCTTATAAAGTAGCATCATGTATCAAATTTGTGTGACCTGTTATCTGTGTAGATAAGAGGAAAAACCCAAAATGATAATACATTTGCTATTGAGTACATTTTTGTTTGAAAATTTGTTAACTGTCAGGCTTGAAAAAAAAGAGAGCGCGAGCATGAGAGAGGGGGTCAATCTTTGGTCTATTAACAGATGTGTTTAGCATTTAGACTAGAGCCAGGGTTTTATATGACCCAAAATGAAAATATACTGTCTTAAGGCAGTATATCTCTCATCACCATTGCAACCTAATAAAACTGTATGATGGAAAAAAAAAGGAACTATTTGAAAAGTTGGGTGAAGCTGTGTCATATATTAAGAGTTAGTGTAAGAGAGTTATGTTTCTAGTTAAGCTGCATCAGGATACTTAAATAGAGTGAAATATTCCTTTGCCCATCTCTCGGAGCTACAGAAATTGGGATGTGTGCTTCTGAAATCAAAGACAACTGTGCTTATTGATAGCCTATCTGGAAGGACTGATAGCACAGAGCTTGCTACTTTGCTAGTGGGCCAAGCAGCAAGGGCTTACAAGGTGTTGTTGCTAATCAATTGCCTTGTATGATCAATGTGGGCTTTTCAATACCATATTGAGAAATGTCAATACTGCCTCAACATAATTGCCTCTTAAGGGTGGTGGAGTCTTGTAGAACAAAACCTTTAGTGACAACATTATCAACATAATGAGGATCAGTGCAATGCCAGTTGAGCTTCTATTTGTTCTAGATAAAACTCTCTGCCTTCAATAAATACAACTGTATTGGTCTGGAGCTTTAGGCTTCAGTAGACACTGTAGGATCATTCCTTGTACAGTGATTCTTACTTTACTGTGTTCCCTTAATCGCTCTTTTTCCTAGTTAGATAGAGTTAGGATAATTTAGCAATGGAAATAATCGATACCTTTGTGACACCTTACAGTTTGAAAAGCAATCTGTATCTGTGATTTCATGTGGACCTCATAACTTTTTGAAATATGCTGGGCTTCTCCAATAGATGTTCTTCTTCTTCTTCTTCTTCTTCTTCTTCTTCTTCTTCTTCTTCTTCTTTCTTCTTCTTTTCTTTTCCTAACAGGGTTATTCAAGTCTGGGAGAAGGAACACAGAAAACTGGAGACTTCTCACGCCCAGCAGAGGCAGAGACGCTCTGAGATTAGGAAGTTGCTCAGGGGCAGGTTAAATGAAAAGGCAAGTCAAGTGTTAATGCTGCATGTTTTCACCTTCCAACTGAATGGTCCAGCACCTTACGGATGAAATTCCTATTTTGCTGAAATGATGGAGTTCTGACGCTCGCTCATTTTTACCAGGCGTAATCGTCATTTCCTCAGAGACGTGGAGCGTGTTTAATAACATTCTGAGACACATTTTCCATTTGTTTGTGCATTTCTTTTTAAACATAATTAAAAACCTCATCCTTGTCAGATACAACCCTCCCCAACGAAGATAGCTCAAACCTACAAGACAGAAACACGCAGGTGGTTTTTATTAAATACTAGTTTCTAAAGGTATCAGCAGATTCTGCCAAAAAGCTGTCCCCGTAGCAAACTCAGGTATGCACTCAACTCTTACAAACACATTTATGTGTTTTATTAAGTTCGAAATAGTTGACATCTATTTAATGTTTCAAGTGATGGAAATGTAAAGGACTTACCTTAAAATTTTTAAATGAATACAAGGTTTGTGACTACATGTGATTCTAAAAAACAAAAACAAAACCAGCAACTACCTACCACGCATCAATCGGGGTCTCTATGTAGACATTAAATGTCTCTGTGTCTGTGTGATCACTGAAGGCTCATGCATTTTTACACTACAGTTACCAGTGAAGGCGCCCTACCCGTGCTGACACTTGGGGAAGTACAGCTCAGGGATTTCACAACAATAGAAGCAGAATACAGAACGTGCCTTGACGGACACACCAGGGAATCTCACCTTGACCCCATTCCGTGGACTCAGCATGGATGGCCCAGACATGGCAAAGTGGGACGCCGTGTGAGAGTGAGGACAGAGGGGACTTGGTCCCAGTGTCCAAGGTGGTCAGTGTGTTCAGTTCCATCTAGGTGGGTCTGTCTGGGGTGTCTGCCTTCACCACAGTATTGGCCATCTATTTCTCTGGCATGTCTCTTGGATAAAATACTAATCGTCAAAGAAAGATCGTCTAGTACAGACGGAGGGAGGGCAGGTAGTGAGAAACGGGCTTTTTCAAGTCACCTAGACCCTTTGGACCTCCTTCCTCCTCTGTAAACAAGACAGAGATAGCAATAATATGTGTGTTATTTTGTCAGAGAAAATAAGTAGAGTGTTTTAAAATAAGTAAACTCTCGAGGCACCTGGGTGGCTCAGTCGGTTAAGCATCCGACTCTTGATTTCGGTTCAGGTCATGATCTCGTGGTTTGTGAGATCGAGCCCCACATCAGGCTCTATGCTGATGAGCTGGCTTGAGACTGTCTCCCTCTCTCTGCCCCTATCCCCCACTCGGGCTCTCTTTCTCTTTCAAAGTAAATAAACTTTAAAGAAATGAGTTAAAGCTCAATAAAATTGAAGCTATTAACTTAAGTCATTATTAGCATGAATCTATAAAATGTGTGTGTGTGTGTGTGTGTGTATACATATATATATGTGTGTGTATATATACAAAAGCTAGTCAATTACTTTTTTCTCTACTGGATATTTGATGTTTAGTGAATGGAGCTAACACTTAATAAACATGCATAAATAAATGTTGGGGGAGTGGGGAAGAGAATACCTATTCTAGCTGTAACAAAGGAATACATAGCAAGATACCTCACGCAGATACATTTGTATTGATTACAATTCAGTCACTCCCCTCTGCTATTCGGAAGGAGTTTTATACCTTGCAGTAGGTGATAGAACCAATGATTTTCGTTGACTCTAAGTTTTACCAAGGCCTATTTATTTCTCTTATGGAATGGCGTCATTCTACTAATTATGTTGCTACTGTTGCAACTGTTTGTTGGATTTCTTAGGTCTTTGTTTCGCTGCTGATATTATGAGACCCAATCTGGGTAACAAGAAAGCCTCTGTAAGGTGTTATTTTTTGTAACATGTGGACAGGAATAATGTCTTAGCTCCATTGAAAGGACTATAGCAATCCTGCTGAAATAGCATTCGGAGTCCTGTATATCATGGCTGTCTTCCATAAATACTGGCAGTAGAATAGTCAGGCTGCACTTTTTTAATCTGGCCAGCCTGGGGCAGAATCAGGAGGAAGGTATAAAAGTCCTGGCTTTTTAGTCCCTTAAACCTCCATAGCTTTTTTAACCATAACAGTTAAAGGGTTTTCAGGGAGAGCCATAATGAGGTCACGGTAACTCATTCCAAATGTCATATATGGCAATATGTGGCATGCCACAGAATTAATTTTCTTCTATGGGAGTCATCATTGGTTTTCTTCTCTGCACACTCAAGCTTGGCCAAGTTTTTATCTGAACTGGTAATAGGACCCCTTCTCACTGTCTCGCTAGACCGGAAATGTTTATAATCAACAAGACATTGCCTTCTTCCGAGACCTGTGGACTATAGTTGATAAGTTCCCTCAAGGGCTCACTTTGTTCAAAGAATGGAGATCACTTTTAATCTTCGTGGAGAAGATCAGGTCACCCCTCACTTGTATATTGCTCATTCTTGATATTACCCAGTATCAGGAATTGTCAGCAAAAGGGAAAAAAAATATAACTGTCGTTAACAGAGACTAAAGAAAAAAAATCTGTCAAAATTTCAAAAACGGACATGAATCATCCCTGAAGGACTAGTTAGGGTGAGTCTTGGGCCAGAAGAAATTGAATGAAAAAGGGAAGGAGAGGGCACCGAAATGTCCATACTTAGGTTAAGGCAAAGACAGACAGGAAAAGGTGGGGGGGGGGGGCGGGTAATCTGTTGTAACTATGAGCTCCAAACAGTCAAATTGAGTAAGAAGAGAGAATTACTATGAAACTTCCTCAGGTATGATTAATGATTGTCAAAAACTTTTCTGGAATAATCCATTAGGCAGATGAACACACGAAGCCATTTTGGAAAATCTGTTACTTTGCAAGCTTCCTTTAGGGAAGCCGGTGCTAATTTGCCAAAGCTGCACATAAAACAATTGCTTACGTAGACATACGGGACATAGTAGGAGCTAAATACATGTTGAGAGCATAAATATTGAAAGCTTGAGTGATCTTAGATTTTTTTCTTTGTCTGTTGTCATCGTGTGCTTTAGATCACTGACTTCAAGTAAAAGGGTGACACAAAAATAAAGAAAAGCTTGTAAAAAAAAAAGGGGGGGGGGAGAAAGTTCCCTCTCCAAGGCAAGGGACCAGAAGTGTGACATCCTTCAGGGCAAGTTTTAACAGAGAGGGTGAAGGCATCGTTAGGTTGGCTTGCCATACACAAACCCAGTAGTGCTGGCCGGAACAAGTTAACATGGGCCACCAGTTGAGTTGAACACTAAGCTTTAAATCCCGTCAGAGTTCTAAAGGGTCTGAAACAGGGAGCCAGAAGGAATTGTTAGAAACAAAGAGTTGAGGCTGAGGTGAGAGAAAGAAAGGAACAAGTGAAATAAGATGGGCCCAGCACAAAGTGGGCAGGAGGGAATGGCTTGGGGCAGCCTCTGTCCTTACCGGTGAAAACAAACGAAGAAACAACCCCTAAAAATGTTGAATCAAGTCTAGGGGGGCATACTATCTGTGTAATGGAGTCATTTATTCAAACTGCTTTTCAAATGTAGATTAAGACCTTCAATGAAAGGGGTGCCTGGGTGGCTCCGGTGGTTAAGCTTCCGACTCTTGGATTCAGTTCAGGCCATGATCTCATGGTTTGTGAGTTCGAGGCCCACCTTAGGCTCAGCTTTGATGGGCACAGAACTGCAGAGACTGCTTAGGATTCTCTCTCTCCCTCACTCTCTGCCTCCCTCCCTCCCTCTCTCTCTCTCTCTCTCTCTCTCAAAATAAATAATCTTAAAAAAAAAAAAGATTCAACAAAGAATAGTTTTCTAGTGGCCTTTTGAAGCACCCGGTTCTCCTTCCTGTATTGAAGTAGAATGTGCAAACACAAGATAGTGAATTATAGTGAGTTACAATTCTTACTGCTTCTGGGCTTCCCAGCAGAACTTGGCATTAATGGAGGTGCTTGGGCTAAGACTTGGGATAACATCATCTTCAGGTGTCAATAGGTTCCATGACGCATAAAAGAACAGTGGACAATTCTTTGTTGTTGTTGTTGTTGTTGTTTCAAAATAGTGGTGCTAAAGAACAACAAGACAATGTCCAACCAGCTTTTGACACAGTGAATTTTCTGGAATGAAATCAAAGACAAGATTGGGTCTTTCATCTTTTTTTTTGAGGGAATGGCATGTGCTGTGGTTGTTTTACGATGCAATCCAATGCTGAATCGTGAAAAGGGCAAAAGGCATTGTATACCTATTAGGAATACTTTGTTGTTAGGGAAATCTATTGCGAGGCTATTTGAGCATTGATGAATTTCCAGCACAGGAATAACTAATATTTATTGAGGTCTCACTCTAGCTCATGACCTAGCTCACGCTGAGGATTATACATCGATAATGCCATTTATTTATCATAACATCTTTCTGAGTTGGCTGTTATCCTCATTTTACAGATTTGATAGGTGAAATAATTTTCCGAGTTTATACAGGTAGTAAGTATGACACCCTGGATGTATTCCTCTATCAAGATCAGCTTTTTAAAATTTTATTGGTAGACTTTGGTTTTTTTTTTTTTTTTTGAAAACTGATAGGTATACAGAAAAGTTGAGCAGAAAATACAGGGTTCCTATATGCTCCCTCCTTCATTATTACTGTAAGGCATTACGGTAGTACATTTGTTACAATTGATGGAATAATACTGACACACTATTATTAACTAATGTCCAAAGTTTACATTGGGGTTTACTCTTTGTCTTGTATATAGTTCTTTGGGTTTTCACAAATGTATAATTACATGTATCCACCATTACGGCATTATACAGAATGGTTTCACAGCCCTAAAAATACCCTGTGCTCCACCTAATAATTCTTCGCCACCTACTCCCTAACCCCAGTAACCACTCATCTTTGTACTGTTTTCATAGTTTTGTCTTTTCCAGAATGCCGTGTAGTTGAAACCACTCAGGCTATCTATCCCTTAGATATCTTTCATTTTCACTAGAATACGCATTTAAGGTTCTCCACGTCTTTTCGTTGCTGGATCTTATTTCTTTTTAGTGCTGAATAATATTCCAGTATATGGATATATCATAGTTTATTTATTCCATTCAATGGACCGATGGGCACCTTGGTTGCTTCCAAATTTTGGCGGTTTATGAATTGTATTTCAGAATTAACGACATGGCTTTCAGCGTTCAAGATTTTTCAGCCTAAGATATGAGGAATTGAACTGACATATGCAGAAAATTAGATGGCCAAATAAAAACATCCAAGTAGTTCTTAAATTTTCAAAAAAAATATACAGGTTAAAAGTGCACAGAAGATTATCTTTTGATAATGAAAGAAATCTATGTTAAAAGTATTTAATCTCAAGGTATAATACTATAAAAAGTAACAACGAAAATACTTATTTTTTTTTCTAGTCATGAAATTAATTGCTAATGAGCATAAGAATCAAGGGTAACATTTACCTCTTTTCCAAGGAATACTTAGATATTAAAGGAGATGTAGCTTCACAAATTTGGGAAAAGATGAGGAAATTTGAAGTAGAAGGAAAGGAAGTTATATATACATAAAGTAGTTCATGTTTATAATATCAGAAAAATTACAAAAGTCTTCTTTGTGTATGGTATCTTTAATATATTAGAGACTTAGATGCCTTACAAACAGCACCTCTTTTAGGTAATGAGACAAAGATGTTATCTTATTAATTAAAAACAAACTGGTGCATAAGGGAATACATGATTTGTTCTTGGGAAAAAACTTTTTTCTGATGATGCTGCTTCTCATGGAGATCAAAAGCCAAAGCCAACAAACAAAACAAAAACAATCACACAGGCACAACAGGGGAGACTGGAATCCAATGATTTGTAGACAACAGTAGTAGGTCCCTCACAAAATGGCTGGAAATGTTTTTCTTCGGGTAATCTATTTTCTACAATAGGAATAACACATTCCCAGTGTTTACAGAAATAAGCAATGTTTATAGAAATAAGAAAAGAACATATAGATGCATATCTCCAATAGAATCAGAAGGATAATAATATTAAACCAAGTCCAAAATATACTCAAAGTATTTTCCTTCACATTCTAGTCAGTCAAAGTGATTATCTGGAGATATCATCCAAATCAAGTTCATACATAATTAGATCAAAATTAGGAAATAAAGTGATATTTTTTGCACCCATTTCCCCTTTACCAGGAAAATAATGCTCTGTGCTTTGCTCATCACTGTTTTCCTTGTGCCTAGATAAGCGCTTGGCATGAAATCAGCTCTTACTCGACAAGGAATTAATTGATTCCTTCTCTGCTACTACAATTCCTGGGGGCGGGAGAGCAGGGGAAACTATAAGCCAAATCTCAGAATCATGGAAACAGCCTAGTGGATACCCAGCAGCCTGTCCTAAGGCTTCAAATTAGAAGTATCATATAATGTTGCAGAGTATTGGCTTATAAAATCATTGGTAAATATTCAATCTGTCCTGGCTATCACAAATGTGAATAAATGATGTGCAGTCTGCCTAAGCTGGTAAAAAAAAATAATCCAAAATTATAGACTAATGGATATTGTCCTTGCTGCTCGCTGCTTTCCAAATGCAGATCTTGGCTAAAGCCCATGTGTACATATGATAATCATATGCCCACACAAAAATGACATCCAATTTCTAGTATAAGCACTCACACAGTAGCATCTGTCATTAGAAGAGATAGCGTCAGGGGAGGGGGGAAACACAATGTAACCACACTGGAGTGGATGGGAACCTTTGACCCAGTGTCCTATGGCTGTGTTATCATGCTCTCTCCATTTCTCTCTCTCTCTTACACTCCCTGTCTCTGGGGATCGAGACCAATTCACAGAGTGGTACTGGCTTTGGGGGGAAAAAAATCAATGACCTATTCTCTTGGTCAGAGCATGAAGTGTTGTGAAGGCAGTCAGCACAGCAGGAGATGGAGAGGAAAATGAAATAAAAGGATGCTATATCGAGGGGTGGGGGATATAATTATGCTTGCAGAAAAGTACGTTCAATAAGCAGATTGCCGGGGAGTGGCAGGGATGGGACTGGCTTTTCATAAATATGAAATTGGAATTGGGTTGAAACATTAGGACACTAGAGCTCTTTCTCTGAGTAAGGAAGGCATGATAATAGAGGTTATTTCCATTTCATTGCTACCTGCCATTTGTCAATCACCTAATTATACTTGGTAGAGGGGACTACGGCTAAAGTTCTCCATTGTGTTAAAAGCCTGGGGTGAGGAGCCTAGCTTGCTTTGTTTCATATTGTTTGTTGTTTGTTTGTTTTTGATGTGAAACTGGTTTCCAGGAAGCTGAGGATGAAAGGGGAAGGAAAGAAGGAGAGGAGGGAGGAAAGAAGGAAGGGGAGGAAGAAGGTGGGAAGGAAGGAAGGAAGCAAGGAAGGAAGGAAGGAAAGAGGCAAGGAAGGAAGGAGGGAGGGCAAGGGAAGGCAAGGGAGGAAAGGAAGACAGGAAGAAGAGGGAGAAGGAAAGAAGAACAAGGAGAAAGAAGAAAGCAAGGGAATGACCAGAACAGGCTATTCATGTCTGTGAAGAAAGGTACATCTGGCCCAGCGGGAGCTTTGGGAACTTGGCCACTCCCCTTTAGTCATTACAGAAAGAGACCTGCCAAGATGAGAAATTGCCACAGGAGGGGTTGGATATTAGGATTAATTGTCTTGAACCAGAGCAGTGGAGCAGGTATGCAAGGCGAGGTGGAGATAATGACGCCAATGAGCAGCCCTCCTGCCTTTTTTTTTTTTCCTTTTTCCTAAAGAAAAGTAAAAATTTAAGTAATGGCTCCAACATTCTCACCGCAAGTGACAAGTTTCAGAAATGTTAAGACAAGATCCTGGCTTTTCAGTTTGTTACTAATTTGCATTAAAAGAAGTCACCTCCGTGAACAGTCTGAAATGTCCGTAAATTAATTGTGGGCCATGTTTCCTTTTTCTCTTTCTTTCTTTCTTTCTTTCTTTCTTTCTTTCTTTCTTTCTTCTTTCTTTCTTTTTTTTCCCCCTTGGCCTCTACCGAGTTGGTTTAATGTTCTGGTATTTATATTGACCACTGACCTATTCCTTTTCAAATTTAAGTTCCTTTAAATTATTCTAACCAACAGTTTCAGGAAATTACTTATGGACCAAGCGATACTTAACAGTTATTGATATTAAGGCTAGGGGATGATCCCGGATGTGTTCGTCTGTAAAATGTTACTCCGTTGAAAGTCATTAATTTACAAATGATACACTGCTCCCTTGGAACTGAACTGAAAAACAAAGGGTTTCAGGTGACGCGCGTGTTTTGTTGCGGCATCTACTTTTACAAAGGGTAATTGCGAAATCCTCTGTAGCCATTGTCTTAATGTGTGGCTATCCCCCAGATCCCTTTGCTCCTTTTCCTGATTTTTCTCGTCTGGAGTCGAGAGTCATAGTTGAGATGGTCAAGTCACCCTTGTGCTGTTTTCCGTCTATTTTATTCACGTTATTCGTGGACAACCTGGATACTTCACAATCAGATTGGCGGTCGATTTTCTTCTTCGCATGAACTATCAGCAATGTCTTCCAATTCAGTGCATACTGATAATTCATCTCTGGAAGTCTAGCAGAAATGGAATATTTGCTGATGGCACTCCTTGTCTACCTGTATGAGTTTTCTACTGCTGCTGTCAGAAAGTACCACACTTAGTGGCTTCAAACGAAGCAAGTTTGTTATCCGACAGTTCTGATGAACAGAAATCTAAAACAATTTGGCAGCGCTCTGTCTTTCTGAAGGTCCTGGGGGAGAAGCCACTCCCTGCTGCTTCCACCTTCTGGAGCTGACCCTCATTCCTTGACTCGTGCCCCACCCCACTCAGACTTCTGCTTTCATCATCATACCTTCTCCTCTCTGACCCTCCTGTCTCTACGCATAATGATCCTTGTGATGATATTGGACCCACACAAATAACTCAAGATAATATCATCCAAAAATATTTAATTAACTATTTTTTTTTTAATTTTTGTGTTTTAAGTTTATTTATTTATTTTGAGAAAGATGGAAAGAGACAGAGAGAGGTAAGGAGAGAGAGACAAGGAGAGAGAGACAAGGAGAGAGACATCCGAGTAGGCTCTGTGCGGACACAGGAGAGCCCTATGCAGGGCTTGAACTCACAAACCGTGTGATGATGACCTGAGCCGAAATCAGGAGTCAGGCACTTAACCAACTCAGCCACCCAAGTACCCCCACCCCCCACCGAAAGATTTAATTTAATCGTATCTGCGAAATCTCTTTTGCCATGTACCACGTTCACAGGTTAGCACTTAGACACCTGTGGAGGGCCACTATTCCATCTAGCATAGCACTCAAAATTAAAATAAATAAAGGAGTTCATTCTTCTTATTTTAGCACATCTGTTAAAAGAGAAAGAGAGAGAGACTTTGCTTTCTTTGAAGTGCACATGAAAACATAGTTTAGTTTTGGTTGAGTGTGTTAAAAATAGGAATGTGACTTTTTAAAGACATAACTTTTAGTACATCAGAAGCCATTCGTTCACCGCCTCTGATGTACCCTGAGGAGCTCAGGATTGGGACTAGGACTGGTTTGCTCCCCAGGAGTCTTTGTGGCTTCCTAGGGCTTTGATTTTCTAAGCTTATATTAGCACTTATTAACATTTAAATATATGCAAGGGAAAACACACTTTATCTTTTTCTATGTGCTCTCTAAGGAACTGACTTTCTATTGCCATATTTCTAGTGTTTAATGCAGTATCTGTCATACAGTAGATTTGCAGCCAGTGTTTTCATTAATACGTTAATGAGTTAATCATTGGTATCCTGGCTCATTTCCCTTATGGTCATCCCAAAATTCTCTTTTTTATTATTGGGTGAAGAGAAAGAAGGCAAGGCTTTAAAATTATTGGTGTCCTTTGGTGGATTCCTGGAGTGGGAGAGTCCTGGGATAAAGGAGCCCAGACTTTGTTAAAGGGATCTCTGGTGAGTGGCAACTCCCTGAAGCAGGTGGGCATTGCCAGTTGGTGGCCCCATTCGCAAGAGAAGCTCAGTGAGTACCTGGGATTGGAACTCAAGAAAAAGGAGCTGCCAAAATCAGGGTGGCAACCAAATAGGATTGGGCTCTTGCTTCCATGTAGAGCAGGACACTGAATGGGGAAGCAAGGCTGGGGCTCAGCAGAATCGATGGAAACATTACGGGGAGGGAAAAGGAGGATGATATCTCAGTAAGCGCCAGGTGGCAACAGGGATCTTATATCATCTCTGGAGGGCCTGGAGGTCAAGGTAGGGTTGAGTCTGTAGGTTGAATTACTACATAACACTGAGATCAACTGCGGAAGGCAGAAGTTGACATGACCATTTGGGAAGTATTTTTAAATTGCAACAATGACCCTCAAAGAACGTATGCCTTCACCTCTTTGGAAAAGGTAATTTAGCAATGGAATAACCTCAAAACAACTGACGAAGCCTGCTGGGTACTCATGGTATCATCAGCGGACAGACGGTCACAGTCCAAGGGCTGGATGTGAGTACACATTCAATTCTCCCAGAACCTTTGTTTCCCTATGTGAGGAGCGGTTGTTGGAAGGAGTGATTTGCATATATGCTCAAAGTCTCTTTCCTGGATCTTAAGTCACTGTTTCTTCAAACAGGCAACGTGGGTTTGCATTGTGCCCAACAGAGAGCAGAGGCCCTGTCTAATTTGGAAAAGTGCAGGCATCCTTGTCGAAGCCAAGAGAAGCACCAATCGGATTCTCCGTCAGAGCCTGACCCTGTCAATCAGAGTGGCCTGTGGTCACAATTTTCTGGGAAACGTGGAAAATCAGCATCTACGGTAAATCTGCTGCCTGCCTTGTCTACATATCATCTACATTTTAGTTAAAATTTGGGTTCCAGTCATCTATTGCTTTTGTGTCTTTAAACTTTGATTAACAACACCTCGTTGAAAAGTAGCCAATCTGACTATGGCTGAAAAATCCCTCTAAAGGACCATGATTTTTAAGTTTTAATCTTTTGGAGGGTTTTTTTTTTGAGTAAAATTTGTTGCAGTAAATCAACACTTCATAATCCTCAAAAGACTTCCCATGTGCAAGAACAATATTGAAACGACGACAGGCATGGAGACACAGTCCTAGCCTCAAGGGTCTCTCGATATTGCTGGAAAGACAGTCACGTTTTTAAATACACTGCTAGGGTTTGACAAGAAGAGAAATCCTGGGGACCGAGGGAAGAGAGGACATTTTCTAGTCATATGTTGTGCACGGGCGGAGGTGTGGAGGGTAGAGAAGACAGGATCCCTTTAGATATAGACGAGCAGCCTGGCGTGGTTATAGCCAGGAATGCCAGCCAGCAGGAAGCATCATGGAAGACTGGGAAGGTAGGTTGGGATCAGATCGCAAAGGGCTTAGAGTGTCTTGGGGCTGGAGGAGATAAGGCTAAGTGAAAAATGAACCCGAGGATAAACTAGAGGATGAGGAACTATTGATGTCCTGTGACTCCTGCCTTATTGGCCCTGGCAGGGCACTTTCTCTTGGAAGTGGACACACACTCATTATTTTAGGATAGGTGATGCCCGTGGCTGTTGAACAGACTCTTAGGATCAGACAGCTCCTCAGAATATCAAATAATCCAACTCACTCTGCTATGATTCAGACCACTATCTCTATGGTGTCCTGACTAAAGAGTCAGCCAGCTCTTGTCAGAACAGATGTACCTCATAATATGCCCTAAGTCAATGGTCTGATGATGGCCAAGTTCTCCCGAATGTTGAACTAAATCTGCCTGGGTAGAGTTTCCCTACCGGGCCTCAGTCTGGTTTTCTGAGATCACATGAATAGTTCTCAAGTTTCGTGGATCTGCAATTATTTTTACAAAACCATCAGTCCCTTGAATGTATTCTCTCTTCCATGCCAGTGCTCACAGGATGTGATCCCTTTTTATCTTCCATCAAGTTCCTTTTTTCTTTTTTTTTTAATTTTTTTTTTTACATTTATTTTTGAGAGAGTGAGACAGAGCATGAGCAGGGGAGGGGCAGAGAGAGAGAGGGGGAACACAGAATCCGAAGCAGGCTCCAGGCTCCGAGCTGTCAAGCGCAGAGCCCGGTGCGGGGCTTGAACTCACAGACTGTGAGATCATGACGTGAAGTTGGACGCTTAACCGACTGAGCCACCCAGGCTTCCTATCAGGTTTCTTTTTTCTTAAAGAATGGACCCTAGAAATGAAAATGTATGTATATATAGTTGTGCCCTGATGAAAGAGAGTAGAAGGTAAGTAATTCTCCCTGTCCTCTGCCCCCGGGTGATATGTATTTCTATAAGAACCCACATCTATGAATGATTGAGCCAACACCCTAGGAAAAGGCTCAAATCACTCACTTACAAGTATGACTATCTTTAAATTGAGCGTCAGGAAGGCCATATAACTGGCCTAAACTCATGCACATAGCAAATGATGGAGTAAAAATTGAAATCCAAGCCAGACGCACTTCAAGGTCTACCTCTTTTCATTATGCCATGATGTCTTTCATTAGCCTGCCACCGTACCTTGGCAGGCCTCTGTGAAATGAATGTGGGCACATCTAAGAGTGAACTGTTCAACTACAAATATAAAGGGGTAATCAAAGCCTCTCAATCTAGTTCAGCTTCTTACTAAAGCATGAATTGTAAATAGTCCTAGGACATAAGCAGTCTTGGTATATGAAATACACTAATGGTTTTCAGAATGTGATAATGTCCAGAAAAGCACTGGGCTTCAACAGATTGAAAAGTTGTAAGAGGAAATGGGGCAATGGGAGGCCCTTGCCAATTAAGGCACTAAAGTGGTTTAATTTTCATTTCCAGAAGTATCTAGAAAATGTGCGAGTTGTTGTCCCAGACAAGTTTCCTTGAACTACAACGGTCTCAAGTAGTGACTGGTGTCTTTTGACAAAGCCAGCATGATTCACAATAGACTTTGTGGGGTCCTTCAACATCCTGCCAGCCATGTGCATTTTGTTCCTGTAAGTTTGACCTTAGAAGCTACTGTTAGCATATAAGGAGATGACAGTCTCACTATTCAGTAGTGATAGAAGTGATATAAACTTATTTCTTAATATGCTAAGAAAAATTTTAATAATATAAAATCATGTTGGCATTGGCATGAGAGAGCAAAGGCATCACCAGTTTTATAAGCAAATTACGGGAACCTTCGATGGAACATATTTAAGACATTTTGGAAAATATCCTTTGATCTGTGACCAATCCAAACCTTTGGGTAGTGAGTCATCCTACGATGCATGCTACTCAGCCAGAAAGCATTTTTCTTATCTACTAGACCAAACTAGTAAATTTGTCTTTTTTTAACTTCTACTTACAATTTCAGAAAACACTATTTTCCATATTTTCAATATTGCACATATCTATTGTTGCAGCCTATATGTTAGTGAATATCTGCGGCCACAATAATTTCCATGGATTCATTTTGGCCTCAGAGCATTAACATAATTGATTATAGCAGGAGAAAACTTTGTATTAGATAACATGATCCTGTATTGTGTCTGGGAATTCCAACATTCGGCTGACTATTGCCAGGGATACAAAATTCCATTTCAAAATAAATTTTAGAGAATTTTAAAAAATAGCATATGATTTCTATGGTCATTTTAACTGTCACTTTGAGAACTATGCCCTGGGGCGCCCAGGGTGGCCCATCGGTTAAGTATTTCCACTCTTGATTTCAGCTCTGGTCATGGTCTCAGGATTCTTTTTTTTCTTTTTAACTTTTTAAAATCTTTATTTATTTTTGAGAAAGAGACAGAGACAGAGCGTGAGCAGGTGAGGGACACACAGAGAGGGAGACACAGAACCTGAGGTGGGCTCGAGGCTCTGAGCTGTCAGCACAGAGCATGATGCGGGGCTCAAACTCACAAACCGGGAGATCATGACTGAGCCGAAGTAGGACGCTTAACCAACTGAGCCACTTAGGTGCCCCATGGTCTCAGGATTCTTGAGTTTGAGCCCCACATGAGATTCTCTGTCTCCCTCTCTTTCTACCTCTCTCTCTCTCTCTCAAAACAAATAAATAAACTTTAAAAAATTAAGGAAAAAAAAAACTAATGCCTGAAAATCATGGTGAGTCTTTGGGCTAAGTCAATATAAGGAAACTTGAGAGTCAGGAATTTTGCTACGTTGGATATAATTCTTACTTAATTTTTAGCCAGTGTATGAAAAAAAATGAAATTCTAACATAGGCTTTTTTTTAATTTTGTATTTTAAAGATTTGTTTAATGTTTTTAATTGATTTTGAGAGAGACCGTGTGAGTGGTGGGGTACAGAGAGAGAGAGAGAGAGAGAGAGAGAGAGAATCTCAAGCAGGCTCTATGCTGTCAGCACAGAGCCCAAGGAATCATGAGATCATGACCTGAGCCGAAATCAAGAGTCGGATGCTTAAGCCACTCAGGTGCCCCTCTTTTTTGTATTTTAGATATAATATTTACTTCTAATAAATGCAGGCATCGTTTAATTAATTGATAATTGGGCATTCGAGGTGGTGGTGTCTCATTGCTGTTTTTAATTGGTGGTACGTTGATGATCAATGGCATTTTTATGTCATGCAAATACAGCGGGATAAGTGAGGGACAGAAGTGCAGACTCCATTGTGAGCAAGGTGGCTTTGCAAATTGAGACAGTCTGGAATGCTTTTCTCCTTATGTATTTCAACTAGATCTGAATATTACCATTCACTCTCGTGAGAGGTATGTTTTTGTGTGTTTCTAACAGTTACTGAGTGTGACTTGAAAGAATAATGAGGTGTATGCTTAGGTTCTTCTGGTGAAGGACCTAGAAAGAGGTGCCGTTAGAGGTCTACGCCATGGGACATTATTAACATTAGGAAAATGTATGGTTCATATAGTGTCTTTTCAGCAAAAACTCAATCTGGGGAAGGGCATATAGCAAAATGTTTGCCTTGGAAATAGAGAGAGAACAGCTAATGTGTGTGCTACCTGCAGGGACCATCTTGAAAGAAAGGTAGCCAGGGGCGGATCCTGGCCCTTGCTTCTAAATAATCACATGAGTCCAAATGGACTCAGTTTTGACCCTGAAAACACCCCTGCCATACAATAAGGACAACCTTCAGATGAATATTGAACCTTCAATAATAGTATTAGGGATCCTGGAGGGATACATTGTTCAAGAGTAGATGTTTCAGACCAAGGAAAGAATAAGGGAGGGTATCTATGTGGTTTTGTTTAGTTCACCAGAGTGACCCAACCCTCAAATACGCCTGAGTAGTGCTAGGAGAGTTTTGACCTTGGAATATAGTGTCTACTAACACCCTCTGACACCGATGTTTTTTTTTTTTAAACATTAACTGGCTTATCAGAGAAAGAGAAAGATCCGCCATTTGTGACTCATAAGTTCCGTAAAAGACACTCTGTCTATCCATATCAGCCTTGCTGAACTGCTTCTCATTTTCTGGATTTCTCAGGATATTGCTCTCTCCTGTATCTTTACATATAGCCATTTCCAGAATATCTGTCCCTAAATTCTGCCTGGCCAGCTTTTAATGGTCCATCAAGATTTTGCTCAAATATCACCCACTGTATGCTGCTGTCCCAGACCTTCTGAAAAAGAAACACCCTCCTTTGTTCCTCTCTCTCATCACCTATGCCATCGCTTTCCTAACTATAGTTATTTCCTTATATGCATATTCTCACCTGATATCATGAGTAGATAAACCATATGGTAATATTTTCCATCCTTAGAGCCTAAGCTTGTAGTTGCCATTGCCATTTGGTAAATGCTTACGAACAAATAAATGCACATGTCCCTTAACACGGGTCACCTTCACTGTAGTAGAACACGAGGAAAATTGGGCTTTGAAGTAGCCACACACTTAGATGTCTTAAGGTGATAATGACAAACTCCCTTCCTTCCTTCCTCCCTCCCTCCCACCCTCCCTCTTTTCCTTCATACCTCCCTCCTTTCCTTCCTTCCTTCCTTCCTTCCTTCCTTCCTTCCTTCCTTCCTTCCTTCCTTCCCTCTTTCCTTCCTTCCTAGTAATTTGTTTTCCAAATCTTCATTGGATGGTTATTCTGCGTCAGGCATTGTGTCAGAGAGTGAGTATAAAAGGGACTTAAAAGTGGTGCCTTAGAGGGGCGCCTGGGTGGCTCAGTGAGCAGACAACTTCGGCTCAGGTTACGATGTCACAGTTCGTAAGTTCGAGCCCTGCGTCGGGCTCTGTGCTGACAGCTCAGAGCCTGGAGCCTGCTTCGGATTCTGTGTCTCCCTCTCTCTCTCTACTCCTCCCCTGCTCACACTCTGTCTCTCTCTCAAAAATAAGTAAAGATTAAAAAAAAATTAAAAATGGTGTCTGAGAGCAACCACAATCTAGTAGGATTGGCCTGAGATACAAAGAGATAATCGGAAGATGCTGTAGTAATTTCAGAAGGTATTGAAGAGTATAGAGAATGGGAAGATAGTCTGGCACACGATAGAAGTGATACACCATTAGATATCATGGAGAACATGGAGGACATGACATGTGCAATGTATTCCAGAAGGTGAGTAAGCATGTATTAGAATAAAACAAGAAAAAAAGAACAACCGGGCAGCTAGTAAAGAGAAAAAACAGGAAGACGTAAACAAATAATCAAGAAGTATTGTGCGTATGCACAGGAAAATATAAGTTGTTCATTGTGTTACAATATAAGCAGTGAGTCATGGAGTGATAAACTATAATGCTGGCAGTGTCGAAAGGAACAACATTGTGAAGAATATGTTCTGCCATCTCGCAGGCTTTTATTTATTTCTTCCATCAATAACTTCTAAGAAAGGACTCAACATAGTAAATTTGTGTTTGCTCAGTGAGCGGTTAACTTGGTGTGGAGGACAGAAGCAGTTATAACCATTCATAAGAGAAATGGGCGTGTACGGTAGAATGGAAGAATTAGGAATTACAATCCAGATGAAAAGCATTCAGAACATAAATGTTTGAAGACCGGTTGTTTTATTAGATGGAAGGAAAGAGAGAGAACAATCCATGATGATCTCTAGTGGTACAGCTTGGATGGCAGTAGATTTTGGTGGCACCATAATTAGGAAAAGAAACAAGAGCTGATTTTGAGAATGTGAGATGTTAAACTGGGCGTGCCGAAGTGGAGTGTCTGCGGTCTGTCGAAACGGAGAAATCTAGAATCAGGGAGATGTATAGGTCTGCTGATGAGGGGAACAGTTTAGACTACAGTGACATGTGTGAGGGGAATCGGCATCTTTATGGTAACCAGACCTTTGAGGGTGGATGGAATTAGCTAAATAAATGCAGGACTGAGAAGAGCAATTGAATAAACCAATTATAGACGATACCAACATTTCAAGCTGATACATAAGGAAGGAATGGAGAAAGTTTGGTCAACGTTTCAAACGCTACAAGGAGAAATCCAAGAGGTCCAGAAGGTTAATTTAAAAAATATATTCATTACATTTGGCAATTTACTATAATGTAAAGTTCAAGAGAGTTGAGATATTAGGCTTCCGAACTTTTTTTTTCTCATTGTTGTATCCCAAGTTAGTATCTAGAAAAATGCCAGGCAGGTAGTCACCTCTCAGGATGTTAGGAAGTCACTTATAGCCTTAGGGGTGAGAATTTCAATACAACAATGAGGTCAAATGCCAAGATGAGTCTGAAAGAAAATATATGGTGAAGCATTCACGACCCTAGCAGTATAGACTCTTCTTCCAAGAATTTTAGAAGGTAATTGGAAGAGAGAAAAGAACATCGAGGGGACATGAAATGAAGCAATGTTTCTATTTTAAGGAGGAGGGGACTTGGAATTACAGTAGTCCCCCCTTTCCTGTGAAAGATAAGTTCCAAGATCCCCAGAGGATGGCTGAAGCCAACGATAGCACCAAAACCCCGTATATTTTTCCTATACATCCACACCTATGATACAGTTTAATTTATAAAGTAGGTGCAGTAAGAAATTAGCAACAATCAACTAATAATAAAAGGGGACGATTATAACAATACACTGTAACAAAATTTATGTGAATGTGGTCTCTCCCTCTCTCAAAATATCTTATTATACTGTACTCATCCTTCTTGTAATGACATAATAAAATGTCCACTTCATCTCATGAAGTGAATGATGAAGTGAAGTGAATGCCATGGCATTGAGATGTAGCATTAGGCTCCCACTGGCCTGCTGGATGTACCTCAGAAGGAGCATCTGCTTCCAGACCATGGTTGACCCCAGGTAACTGCAACCACAGAGAGTAAAACCGTGGATATGAGGGCACGATCGTATTTATAGACAGATAAGTCAGAGAGTCTGGAGGAAGGGAGCCTATGTACAAAAGCACAGTCCCAGAAGAATAGGCAGAGAATAAAATCAAGGTCTCAAATCAGTGAATTTTTAGCAGGGAGGGAAGACTACCTCATCATTTGAGAAATCAGAAGGGAAGGACACGATAAAGGGTAAATGTGTTGGTGGAAGAATGCTGTGCAACGTTGAGGACTCTTTTGAGGGCCTCTCTCTTTTCAATGATCAGGCTGAGAAAAAGGGGAATAAAGTCAAGGACAGTGCGTGAGAGTCGTCAAGCTTCATGGTAGACTTTGAAGGAGGTGACCAATAAATGGGACTATTAGCGAGGCGAACCAATGTCAGAAGCCATATACATTTATTTGGTTCCAAGCTGCAAAGTGCATGATTTGCTTTAATGACCCAGTGCATTCCAGGTAAAGTGCATAAAGGCATATTTTAAGAGTGTTTTTTTTTATTGGAGGTTTGGCTGGTTGCATTGGACATAAAGAAAGGGATAGACAGAGATAGAGCATTCTCAGCAGCTATGTGGACCACACAAGGAAGAATAAAAATAGAGGCAAAACATGCTGAGGCCAATAAGAACAATTAGTGGAAATGAGATTGTAAGAAAAATGACATCCATCCCTCGTCATTCAATTGGCCATTGAAATTTAAAGGTCTGAGATGAATCTGCTGTAGGAGATGACAAATTTTGCAGTGTGGCTTTGGCAGTGGAACAGAGGGGGTGTGAAGTCAAATGGTGACTGATATATGTGGAGTTAGCCAGCCCAACTCAAAAAAAGAGAGAGAGACCAATGATAAGTGCATTGCATAGACATTTTTGCTAATTTGGTGGATGACTGAATACAACCCATTTGAAAGAAGACAGCAGAGAGTGTGAAAAGAGGGCTAAGCCCGAGGGAAAACCAAAATACTTTTCTCCAGCAGACCGGAAGTGAGTTTCTAGCTCTTTGTGTCTACACACGTGGATAAAAACATTAGCAGTTGGGTCTGAGTAGCATAAGCCATCATCTGGAGAGCACTTGCCTCTAAGTAGAATTGAATCCCCCCCAACCACCCTCCCTACAAAAGAGATCACATAACCTTGTTAAGTAACCCTCGTGTCCACTTTTAGACCCTGGGCATGCACAGGTGGATTTAAGAAAATGGTGCCTTTTTCCATGACGATATTATCTAACCTCTAGAGTCCTCAATACTTTTGCATGATGCCAGGAGCCTTCCTTGTTCCCCTCAGTTTTATCTTTCTGAGGCAATTTATATGGAACAGCCTCTTAGCGTTAGGAATCCTTCCAGGTTTCTTGAGGCACTGAGGTCTACGAAGCATTCAAAATTAGTCTGTGATGGGAGCTATTTTAACCCCGTAAGATATGCCCTCAGGTTTTCCTCCTCATTTTTTCCTTTAAAAAACACTGGCCATAAAAATGTTTAATTGGCCGGAAGTCTCTCTAGAGGCACAGTGTTTCATTAACTCAAGGAGACATCAGAGACATTTTAAGAGATAAATCTGACCTGACGAACGCCAACATTTTGTAAGATTAGAAGCCTAGACTATAAAAGCAGTTTGCCAGGACATACATTTATAGCTTTTTTCTTGATGGACTTCTATCTTCTCCTTCTATGGGTTAAGTCTTTTCCTACCCTCATAGGAGCAACATGAAAAATGTAAAGAATGAAAAGTGAAGAGGGATCCTATCCCACGTTTCTGAGAAATCCGTTGAAGGAGTTGTTGAACTTGCCATTTTAGCTTATGGATGCCCTGAAATCTAACACTGTCTTTAATGTCAGCAGCATGTGAGGGTTCCTTTAGAAAGGTGACCAAAAGGACTCTCCTGGCTCAGGTGCCCTTTGTCTCAGAGGAAGGTGATCCACAGCATCTGGAGATGATGGAACGCATGATTAACATTACCACAGAGAATGATTAATATCTTCTTAAAGCACCTACTTCCAGATTATCCATCATTTCATTAGAGTAAAAAAAAGTTCCCTGTGAAAAGGGGCTGGCCCTCTGAACCATGAATAACTCACCCACCCCTTGACATGTTTACTAATTGAGTAGCAGAGCGGGCTTAATACTTTAATATATTTATACTAAGCAAATTATGACTTTTTTTTCCAATACTCAGGGTGAGTTCAGGATTGTAGAGAAATAACAAAGTGCTTTTGTTTGGCAATTAAAGGTCATTTTATGATTAATACTAAACTTAACCCTTATTCTTGACAGAAAGCATTAATTTTTTTGTCATAAACCATTGACCAGATTTCTTCTGAGGGATTTTTGCTATGCAATATTGGTTAATTTGCACTGTAGATGTGACATTTAAAAGATTCCTCATTAACCAGGGCCTTTGAAAGCATCTAGTTTTAGCGTGGGTCTTGAGTCCATGAATTTATTTAGTGTTTTACTTAGAGAGAGATTATGTATTCAGGAGAAGAAAGTGCAAGGATGATGTCAGATTTTCTGTGTTTTCCTCATTCCCGCTGGAGAATGAAATATCTCCTGAAGGTAGGGGCAATGCCTCCAAATACTGAGCTCTCTTCAAGAGTCCTAAAAATATAATAGTAATGCTCTAGTGAAAGCCATTTCAATACGTGTGGCTTTTTAAGGTAGAGAATCAAGGCAATTATTTGTGCAAGTCAGATAACACATCACTCTTTTGTTTACTGAACTCAAAGTATTTATTTCTGTTTCTGTCTCAATCACTTGATAATAGGCCCTTTTCCTTTATTTTGCTTCTATAAAAGTTCTAGAAAAAATGCCAAATCCGTATGTTGTCAGGAATCACGTCCATCCTGCTGAATTCCCAACGCTATGGATTGGCTCAAGATTTTGCTTTCCCACCAGGGTTTTCGATCATCAGAACATGTCAAAGCATAGGGAGAAGCATTCTTAGTAAGAAGCCATTGAGCAACTTCAGGAACCAGTCAGTATGGGCAGTGGTATGTTCGTGGTGCCTAAAGGTGAGTGGCCAAGGTTGAGGCACCTTTTGGCATCAAGATGAGGGTTTAGGTCAATGTTGCTCTGCTCATTAGCTGTGTGCCTTTGAGCATGTCACATCCGCACCTGTAAACTGAAAGCCTAGGCTAAATGATCACTTGATTAATCACACAGATTCATTGCACAATTCTGATAATTTTGGCATAATTTTCTATAGTAAATCTTGGATCAGAGTAAATCAATTCTTCTTACATTTCCAAAATGAGAACTCATTCTGGCGTCATGCTAACCAAATATTACATACCATTTATGTGATGTGCACATGGATGCATGATAAAGCCTCAATTCTCAGAAACTAAATTGCCTTACCCTTTAATTTAGAGTGTCTCTTAAACATTTTATCTATGTTTTATGGAATGAACTGACTGATTAGAAACACATTTTTTTTCAGGGGAGGGTCCGAAAAGAAAATACTAGGGGACACATTTTCTCTCTCATCTCTGCAAATAAAATGTTTTGTTACTGCAATAACTTAAAAGGGATGATGCATTATTAAAATCAAATTCAAGTGTGCCTACTACACAGCCCTATACTCACCCCAACTTGGGAATTTAGCCAATGACATAAGACCCATTTCTTAAATAATTGTCTGTCAAATACTAGTCTGCGGGACTTTGGGAAACATGAATTGAAAGGAACAAGCAAAGAGAAAAACTCAAATACTTGTTAGAAATGCCAAACTACACAACGTTGAATCAATTTCTTTATGACAGGAGCTTTCAGATCCTTGTGAATTTTCGAGGAGGCAATAAGATTCATAATGCTTCCCAAACTAATCTGGCAATAAAATGTATGGATGTATTTATTTATTTCTATTTTTCAGACCAATACTAAAGGGAAATAGGTGCCTATACACAAATATGCATAAACGTGCATATAAATATATGACTCTATATCTGTTTCTCTCTATAGCATAGTCATTGATAATGATCAGTATTATTTAAAGATTATGACTAGAATAGAGACTGTTGAAATATCTTTTGTTGGGGCGCCTCGGTGGCTCAGTCGGTTAAGCGGCCAACTTCAGCTCAGGTCATGATCTCACCGTCCGCGAGTTCGAGCCCCGCGTCGGGCTCTGTGCTGACAGCTCAGAGCCTGGAGCCCGTTTCAGATTCTGTGTCTCCCTCTCTCTCTGCCCCTCCTCTGTTCATGCTCTGTGTCTCTCTGTCTCAAAAATAAATAAACATTAAAAGAAATTTTAAAAAAAAGAAATATCTTTTGTAAGTGTGAAGAAATGAATGACCCAATGATAGATGTAAAATCCGACAAGAGCGGCCGTGACACAAAATGGAGAAGTAATGTAGGGTTGCTTGAACGATTCACTGTATACAGCTACATCCTTTGACTGTCTACTGTATACAAATATATCTGACTGAGCCTAGGATAAGAAAATGAGGTGCAACTTTGGCCATTGGCTTTACCTTTAGCGAGCATATTCTAGCGACCTAGTGGAGTGGTGGCTTCAAAGTCGTGTCAACACAGACTTCTTTTCGTGTTTTGGCAAAGCTTCAGAAGATGGTGGGAGGAGGTACTATGAAACCGTTAGAAAAAGGGGGTATGGACAGCTATACTGTGGCCAGTTTAGGTGGTCTTGTCACCATCTTCTCGACTATGCCAGTAAACATTTCTACTCTAAACATCTGTTTCTGTGGCCAGGAGAAACCACTCTGATATACAGATGGCTGGTCCTACATGTCCGGTTCTACCTATAACCAGGGTATTTCATTCAAACAAATTATGTCTATGGATACTTCAAGAATTTCTCCCTTTCATCCTACAATGGCCCAAAATGTCTATAGAGGCACAACATTTTACTAACTCAGAGGTCTCCAAGGTCTTAGGAAGAGGTCAGTCTGCCCTGAGATGAAGCATCACTTCCGAAACTTAGTTTTTTTACTTCTGTAATCAATATCACAGCTCTTTGGAGATTGAGTGCCCAATACTCAGGTGACAGGCAATGATGTACAGCGGATGTATGGGTTTTGTGGCCAAGCATCCCTGAGTTCAAATTCTGGCCCTGCCACCCACCACGCATGTATTTGGTCAATTTCACCCCCTAAGATATATGACTGAACACTGGTACTCAAAATGTGGTCTAGGAGTCAGCGGCATTGACATCAGCTGGGAGCTTGTTACAAACACAGGAGCTGAGACCCGACTCAAGATGTACTAAACAAGAATCAGCATTTTAACAAGATACCAAGTGATTTGTGTGTACATCAGTGTGTGAGAAGCCCTTTTGGAGATGATAATAATGAAAATATTCTGGAAGTCATATGTTAAAGGATCTGGAAAAGCATAGCCTATAATACACAAGAAACACATTGTTTTAATGGTTTGGATTACTGAGATCAACTTGAAGATCTTTAGACTATTAGATCATGTTGTCTGTCCAATATCCTTTCATTTGCTCAGGAACAGGACACCCTTATCACCACCTATGGGATTCTACTATCAGCATTGTATCTCGGCACTCTTCTGCTCCGTCTTACCTTCTGATGTTGCATCCCATTCTTTGGGATTCATCACATCCTCATAAGGTACAATATGGGTAACCATCCTGATTAATTTGCACTTTCCAATATTTTCAAAATTTACATATATTTCTTCACTTTTTCTTTTCCGTTCTAGAATTCAATGTTAAGTTTATAAAAATGACTTTCCATCCACCATGTTTAAAATCAATACCCAATAAACCAATAATTATAGTTTTGGATAGATTTTCCTTCTGTAATCCTTTTAGCATCATTATGGGGCTATAGCATGCTAGGAAGACATTTTTGTTGGCCTTATGAACATTGTAGTGGGGGAAGGAACCATCTGATAAAGCAAATGTGACAGTATTGTATTTGTCTCAGGGCAGAAATTCCTGCCACTAGTGAAGGAGACATTAGAACATAACAATTTGCTTTTCATTATGGGCCGCCATTGTGTGTGTGTGTGTGTGTGTGTGTGTGTGTGTGTGTATGTGTGTGTGTGTAACAGAATTACAGCTAGGGGTGTTTGAAAATCCTTTGTTGATATCCTAGTGTATGAGGAAAGAGAAAATCAGAAAAAAAAAAGCAAACAAGAAAAATCTGGCCAAAATCTTTTGAAGGAAGGGACAAAGAGACGTTGAATGGGAACTAGAGTAAATAGTCAGGGGCAAACTCTTATCTAAAGTTACTTCTTTGCAGGGGGGCGGTGCCTGGGTGGCTCAGTTGGTTGAGCATCCAACTCTTGATTTCAGCTCTGCTTGTGGTCTCATGGTTCGTGAGTCTGAGCCCAGCGCTGGGCTCTGTGCTGACAGTGCGGAGCCTGCTTGAGATTCTCTCTCTCCCTCTCTGTCTACCCTTCCCCGCTCTCCCTCTCAAAATAAATTAAATAAACATTTTTCTAAAGTTGTTTCTTTGTTTTTGTCTTTTATGATCACTGAGGGACCAGTCTGGTTTGGTGAGAAGAAGGGAGGTTCACGAATCCTGGACCCCCGTGCCACCCATCAGCTACGTAACTTTGAGCAACTTAATGAAACTTCCTTGGCCCTCAGTCTCCCCATATGAAGGAGAGAAAATTAACCCCCATTACCTCCTGCTGATCTGTGACTAGTAAATAAAGTTCTGTGTTCATCACACAGCGGCCATGCCACACAGACCACAATTCTTCAAGATCACTCACTGCTTCCGGAGTGGCGTATCTATATATCCCTCAAAGACTCAACTTTAGCTCGTCTCTGCCGCTTAAGATCATGGCCGCTGGGGCTCAGGTGCAGGAGCACAGAAGGCTCTAAGCGTTACTTAAGCTGCCGTTTAGGAAGACCGCCGGCCAGCTCAGACTCCTCCCCACATGTCGGCCTCAGCACTCTCCCTCGGGTGGCTCTTCGTCCTCCTCTTTGCCCTCTCTGCTCCGTTGCAATCGTCCCGGATTTTCCCCTCTCTGCAACTGCTGTCCAGACCAGCTGCACCCACTACATCTTCAGCAGTGGACCGAGAAGGGTATTAATCATATTTTTGAGGAGGACACTGTGCTATTTATCTCCCTGACACCTCCAGCGATGGGCCGCCAGGCCTGCCCACAGTCCATTGACTGGTGAGATTACACATTACCTTGCTCCATTGCCTCGCCCTACCCTCCCCATTGACTGGCTGTTCAACAGAGAAGTTGTGTTTGTTCAATCAGACATAATTTATACATTTTTTTGTTGTTGCTCTTTCTGGAGACCGCATGTTAATTTTTAGTTGAAGGGCAGCGTTTTTGGTCTAATTTCAGGTTAAACAAAACTGAGAAAAAAAGAGGTGAAAAATTCATCCATCGCCCTCCCCTATCAGCTACCATGGGAATTATGGGGACATGGGAGCATTCACCATCAGCTGCGTTCGCTGAAAATACGATTGGGTTTCCAAGCTCCCATGTTTTGTTATAAATTGTGTACAGATGTGCAGTTATACGTAGCGTCTACCTCGGAGTTTAGATCTCAGCAGAGAAGTAGCCCACCCTTTGCACACCTCCGTGTACTTTTTTGCTTCCTTTGTGCCAAATGTCTCATTACAAGGCCCTGTGGTTTGTTTTCTTACGCATCCCATAACTGAATTTGCCACTTATCTGCTCACCTCTTAACTGTCTTATTTTATTTTAAAACGCAAAGGAAGGGGGAGGGTAGCCGGGCTGCTTCATGGCCGCAATAATCCAAATGTGTAAATAGCATTAATAATTGAAGTAATTACTGATTAGCTAATCAGCAAGCTCAATAATAAACTGGCTGAAGGGGGGACAAAAGGCTCTGCCACTTTACCCCAAAGCGACACGGTGTTTTGTGTTCATTGTTCTCTTGAATGCATTCTCATTTCCATCACTAATAATTGGCTCAAAATCTGCCCAATTATGTTGACTAGGCAAGTTACAGAAAAGAAAGGAAACATTCCATCAAGAGTTCTCTGAATTGTTCTTGCATTTATTTCAGCAAGGAATTGTGATGTCCCTACTACGTGCCAAGTGCTGTGCAAGTGGCTGAATTTATTTCGGTTTTACACATATGCATGCGTGTACACACACACACACACACACACATACACGCACGGTTTCATTGAGTTATTTGCTTACCTACTGTAGAATGGCACAATGGTTTTTGATCTTTTTTTTTTAATTATTGTTTTAAGGGGAGAGAGGGAGAACAAGAGAGAAAGAGAGGATCCCAAGCAGGCTCTATGCTCAACGAGGAGCCTGACGTGAGGCTCAAGCCCACAACCCTGGGATCATGACATGAGTTGAAGTCAAGAGTCAGATGCCTGACCAACTGAGCCATGCAGGTGCCCCACAATGGTTTACAATCTATTCTAAATATGGAAATGCAAAGCTTCCAAACTCACTTCTTATTGCATTGCATGGCTGGTATGTCATACATCGGAAAGTAGACAATTCCATGGGGCACCTGTGGCTCAGTCAGTATGAGCATCTGACTTCGGCTCAGGTCATGACATCATGGTTCGTGAGCTCAAACCCCACATCAGGCTCTGGGCTAACAGCTCAGAACCTGGAGCCTGCCTCGGATTCTGTGTCTCCCTCTCTCTCTGCTCCTCTCCCACTCTCTCTCTCTCTCTCTCTCTCTCTCTGTCTCTCAAAAATAAATAAACATTTAAAAAAATAAAAAAAAGAAAGCAGACAATTCCATCATTTGGCTAGTGCATAGAGGCACTGAAAATAGTTGAGGAATAATGGACAAAGCACCAGACTGAGAGCCAGATCTGATCATGTCAGAATCCTGACTCTGCATAATAGATATGTGCTTTGGGTTCCCCAATCGCTGTGAACCTCAGTTCCCATTTCTAAAAACTAGGGATAATACTAACGAGTTATTGGATTGTAATGAGAGTAGATTAAAATAAATGTTTACAGAGTTGGGCATATAGAGAAGTCATTCATTCAACTCATGTCAATTTGGGGTTATTACAACCTTTATTCGTGAATGGAAACTGATCTATCTTCAAAGAAACATTTGATCATACCTACACTATCAAGGATGCTTATTTTACAGAAAACCTTGGGAAATGTGCTTTATCATGTAGAAATGCTGAGCAAAGTTGACATTGGTCTCTGATGTGCCCAACATCTCTGCATTGAAGCATCTTGAGGGGTTCAGCTAGGTAGATTGCATCCTTGTCTGCGACAGTCCCCTCTGGGCATCATCCATGGCTCCCTCCATTGTTTTGTGAATTAACCCTTCTTGCTTTCAGGCTCCATACTGTGTCAAAATTGTTTTTCTTCTGATGGCCCCTCCAACCTCACATTTTATTTGCAATTCTATCTATATCATGGCATACCTACTCTCCTTCATGCACACATCCTTGGTATGTGATTTTGATGAATTTTCGAAGCTTCAGGTTTTTCTCACATGCAAACAAAATAGAAATGTCAGCTCTGCTTTTTATTGTCGTGAGGAGTGAATGAAGTAACATGTAAAAGCACCTGGCAGGTTGTAGGGCGCCCTAAGTGCTATTTTCTCTTTCTCTTCTTCTTCCCTCCCTTTCTCCCTTCTTTCCTTTCTTCCTTTTTCTCTTGCCTTTGTTACTGTAGTGAAACGACATTGGGTACTGAAAAGACTGAGATTTAGAAGTGGACATTTTTTTTTTAATTTTTTTTTTCAACGTTTATTTATTTTTGGGACAGAGAGAGACAGAGCATGAACGGGGGAGGGGCAGAGAGAGAGGGAGACACAGAATCGGAAACAGGCTCCAGGCTCTGAGCCGTCAGCCCAGAGCCCCACGCGGGGCTCGAACTCACGGACCGCGAGATCGTGACCTGGCTGAAGTCGGACGCTTAACCGACTGCGCCACCCAGGCGCCCTAGAAGTGGACATTTTTGTCTTTAAATCTTGTGTTCGCCAATTACTTTGGACAAATTTGACACTCCTCATCTCCGTTTTCCTATCTCTACTATGGGTATACTTGCACCTTTTTCTGAAGTTATGTGAAAATTCAATCTGATGACGATAGGGACATGCATCATGTTCCCTGGAGGGAACTACTATGTTGTCTCTATTTTCTTTCTCTATTTCTCAGGAGGAAATGTGAAGAGAGCTTCCACTCCTATCTTGTTTCTTAGTTACCCATTGAAGTAGTCAAACATCTTAAAAGTGGAAGTTCTGTTGAGCAAACTCACACGAGAGGGGTAGAGTATCATAAGAGCATCTTCTACATTGTTTCTTCAGAGATCTTAGTGGATGGGAGGGCATATAATAAAGAGCGGATGGGCCTTCACACAACATAGCTGGAAAGACAAGACCTGGCCTCTCAGGGTCCATTCACATCTCTGGATTTCTCCCACAGCGGCCCATTCTGTTTTCTCCCTTGCATATGTACAGCTTACCAGGCCTCAATCTGCATACGGACTGCTCAGCTGCCCCCAAGTCTGTCTACTTCCTCTTGCGTCTTGTAATTCAAACTTCCAAAGAAGAAAATCTGATTGACATCACTCCTCACCTTTCAGGAAGAGCTCTACGTGACCTGAGGCTTTTGCCAGCTTATTAATGAGCTCACACTGGGGTTGGGTAGGCCCATCAGCGAACATCCTTTTCAGCAGAAAGGTTCTCTGTCCAGGGGTGCCTGGGTGGTTCAGTCCATTAAGCGTCTGTCGCTTGGTTTCAGCTCAGGTCATAAATCTCATGGCTCATGAGATCGAGTCCCATATTGGGCTCTGCACTGACAGAGCGGAGCCTGCTTGGGATGCTCTCTCTCCCTCTCACTCTCTCTGCCTCTCCCTTGTGTGCGTGCAGTCTCCTCTCTCTCTCTCTCTCTCTCTCTCTCTCTCTCTCTCTCTCTCAAAATAAAAATATAAACTTAAAAAAAGAAAAAGAAGAAGATTCTCTGTTCAAGGGAGAGTGTGACAATTTAAACCAGAAGTGAAAGCTGAGATTGACATCCAGCCACTCCAGCTACTTGGATATTTTTCACAAATGAAATAAATTGACCTCTGTCCTGTTTTAGTGTGTTTGAAAACTCTCATATAGGTGGATCAAGGTAACTAGAGAAAGTTGAGAGAGAAAAGAAAAGAGTGAGAAATTAAAATAGATATATATTAAAATATATATAAATATATATAATATAAATAAATAAATATATATATATATATATATATATATATATATATATATTCCTATATAAACCCAAAGAAAATCTTTTTACGGTGTCACCTAATTTTCTCTAGAACACCAGCAGGTTCTCTGCCAATTAACTTTAGCTTAGAAGAAATTTTCCAGACTCTGTTATAGGTCATTTCTCTGCTAGCAGAGATAACATCTAAATAACCCACTGAGTCTTTTCCACCCTAATTGTAATAAGGTTTTGAACTCAACAAAGGAGTTTGACAGAGGTGAGAAGATACCCCCTGTGAGCATGCTCGGGGGTGACCATGTGGCCCAGGCAATCTCCGGGAGGTTGGCATGTCAGTGCCACCCTCGTTAGGGCCTGTTAGCTACTGAACCCAGTCCTGGACCACAGATTCTCCACGGAGAGGCAGGGACCTCAGAAGGACACAGTAAAGGTGGAGAGAAGATCCCAGAAGGCAGTAGGGATACTGGAAGAAAAGAGTGAGAATCAAAGTCTCCGGTGAATTCAACAGCTGAAAAATATTTATTCTCTGGTCCACTGCAAAGTAGGTTTCAAAGCCGAATCTCCCCCATTCAGCAGGTAATTTCAAAATGACGAGTTCTTTAGATGCTATGAATTACCAGCAATATTCAAAAAACACCCATGTTTAAGGAAGACCTTTCTGCCTCTTGGCATTCTTGGTAGATTTCTCTTTTCTCAGGACTTAATGATGGAAAGCTGCTAACAGATGGGTACAAATAGCCCTTTAAAGTTAAAGGTTTTCGGTTTTCAGCAGGGAATAAAAAGGGGGAAATACACACATTGTCACTGATGATGAGAATTTTGCCTGACTGAATTCAGAACTACTAACATTGGACTCCCTCAGAGTGTGTAAAAGCTGTGTGTAGTTCCCTTTAATAGTCCCTCATTAATGTTTGTCCATAATGTCTCTTAAATAAAGGGAATTTCTTTTCATCTGTTTGCAAATTTGGAGATCAGAGATTGCCTGGCTCAGGTGAGGGTAGAGTCAATTGCGGATAAATGGCCTTAAAATGTTTCTGTCACATGATTTTATAAGATGCTTTCTCTCGGAAGGCTTTCGGTTCCAGAATTATGCGCTGTGATCGTAGGCCAGATGCTTGGGTATTCCATTTCTAGAGTAGGCCAGATAGGAAAAGAGCGGTGCATTGATAACTTTCCCTGGTTTCTCTGACAGCGTCTGTATCTATGATTAAAATCTCACTACAGACCCAATGCTTCGACTTGTCCAGGGCCTTGAATTCAGTGTTTGCAAACAGGCAATAGAGAGATAGAAAGATTGGAGCCGAGTCTGTTACTTAGCCCACTTGGTTTGGAACATTTTGTGTCAGGCATCGGAATAAACCTACTTTCCCAAGGAAAACTGTGTCTTCCTCATGTTGCATGGCGACACCGAGGGACTGACGTCAAAAGCAGCACTTGAGATTTCATTGGAGAAAAACAGACTTCAAACTCCTGAACTGGCTACGTCTTTGTGGAGTCTGGCGCAGAATGAAAGGGCAGAGCCCCTTTGTTCCAAAGATATGAATAATTTCAAGATGGTAACAATGGAACATTAGGCCAAGCATGGGATTTTTATGAACCTGGGTCACCTCTACCCTTCTTCGGACGAATCTGTGATGTGATTAAATGTAGCAATTGTTCTTGAGTGTTTTCTGAAGGCCCATCTATGATTATTTTATGTGACTGATTTCTTTTTAAATTTTTTAACGTTTATTTTTGAGAGAGAGAGAGAGACAGAGTGCAAGTGGGGAGGGGCAGAGAGAGATTGACACAGAATCCAAAGCAAGCTCTAGGCTCCAAGGTGTCAGCGTAGGACCCGACGCCAGGCTCGAACTCCTGAACCGCGAGATCGTGACCTGAGCTGAAGTCAGACGCTTCACTGACTGAACCACCCAGGGGTCCCTATGAGACTGATTAATAAAAACAGCTAGCAGAGTGAAAATTTCAGAATCCACTAAGTAAGCGGACCTCACCTTGCTGTTTGTGTATCTCAAGACATGCGGGAAATACCTTCTTACTGGTATGGTGGAGAATGCGAGGGAACATTAGAACTCTTTCCTTTAGGAATAAGATGATCCCTATTCTCCACTGTGGGTACAATGTCCCACGGGGACACTGTGCAGTGTTATAGTGTTACATCGCTTATGCCAAGAGTCCTAGCAGAGGCACTCGTTAGTAACCTTGTACTTCTGAACTGAGGTATTCAGTCCAAAGAAAGCAGGAAGAACCTTACATGCGTGGAGTTAAATTAAGGCTGGATCATCCCAGAGGCGGACACATCCCAGATGCAGCTGGAAATGGTTTTCTCATCTAAGGGCAATACGAATATTCATTGCATCGGTTTTTGAACAGTTCCCAAAAGCTAATGCATGGAAAGAGGGTAGCACAGAGCTGCCATAGAATAAGGCCTCAGTAGGGGCGCCTGGGTGGCTCAGTCTGTTGAGCATCCCACTTCGGCTCAGGTCATGATCTCGTGGTCTGTGAGTTCCAGCCCCGCGTGGGGCTCTGTGCTGACAGCTCAGAGCCTGGAGCCTGCTTCAGATTCTGTGTCTCCCTCTCTCTCTGCTCCTCCCCTGCTCATGCTCTCTCTCTCTCTCTCCCTCTCTCTGTCAAAAATAAATAAACTTCAAAAAAATATCTTTAAAAAAAAGAATAAGGCTTCCGTGAATGCCAGTCCTTCTTCTTCCAAAACAGGAATCCTGAATATCTATTTTCACTTACGTTTCCATAAAAAATGTGGAGAATGTCAAAACTGTCTTAGGAAATGTGATTTTTGTTTGGACCATTCTGTTGCATCTGAGAAGTCTTTGAACAAAAAAAAGGATATTGGCCTGATTGTAGGTTTGGCCATTCAAGGGTCCCTGGAGGTTGAGATAATTTCATGGCCATGACTTTGGGGCAGAAAGGGGCATTTTTTTCTTTAAATAAACATTTAAGGGGCACCTGAGTGGTTCAGTTGGTTAAGCGTCTGACATCGGCTCAGGTCATGATCTCACGGTTCGTGAGTTCGAGCCCGCATTGGGCTCTGGGCTGACAGCTCAGAGCCTGGAGCTTGCTTCGGATTCTGTGTCTCCCTCTGTCTGCCCCTCTGCTGCCTGCTCTCCGTCTCTTTCATTGTCTCAAAAATAAATAAACATTAAAAAAAATTTTAATAAAATATAATACACGTTTAAAGTGTAAAAGTTGCTGATCTACAGAAAAAAAATTGCAAAGGTAGTATAGGGAGTTCCCATATACTCCACATCCAGTTTTCTCTGTTACTAAAAACTCTTAAATTAGTCTAGCCACAGTGTAAAACTTAACCTAATATGACACGTTGTTAGGAACTACATAAATAAATTAAAATTAAAAGACTATAGTTTATTCAGGTTTCTTTAGTTTTTATCTGTTGTTCTTGTTGTTTTGTTTGCGTTTTCTTTTTTAGTATCGTGTTTAGGATTTCACATTGCATTTAGGGGTCATGTCTCCCGAAGTCCCTCTTGGCTGTGAGAAAGTCCTCAGATCTCCCTCATTTCTGAAGAATTTTACAATTATTTTTTTTAAATATTTGTTTATTTATTTTGAGAGAGAGGGAGAGAGAGAGCATGTGCACAAGCATGGGAGGGGCAGAGACAGAGAAAGAGAAAGAGAATCCCAAGCAGGCTCCACACTGTCAGTAAATGGCCCAACACTGGGCTCCATCTCATGAACTCATGAGATCATGACCTGAGCCGAAATCAAGAGTCAAATCCGCATGGCCAACAGGCACATGAAAAGATGCTCAACGTCGCTCCTTATCAGGGAAATACAAATCAAAACCACACTCAGATATCACCTCATGCCAGTCAGAGTGGCCAAAATGAACAAATCAGGAGACTATAGATGCTGGCGAGGATGTGGGGAAACGGGAACCCTCTTGCACAGTTGGTGGGAATGCAAATTGGTGCAGCCGCTCTGGAAAGCAGTGTGGAGGTTCCTCAGAAAATTAAAAATAGACCTACCCTATGACCCAGCAATAGCACTGCTAGGAATTTACCCAAGGGATACAGGAGTACTGATGCATAGGGGCACTTGTACCCCAATGTTTATAGCAGCACTCTCAACAATAGCCAAATTATGGAAAGAGCCTAAATGTCCATCAACTGATGAATGGATAAAGAAATTGTGGTTTATATACACAATGGAGTACTACGTGGCAATGAGAAAGAATGAAATATGGCCCTTTGTAGCAACATGGACGGAACTGGAGAGTGTGATGCTAAGTGAAATAAGCCATACGGAGAAAGACAGATACCATATGGTTTCACTCTTATGTGGATCCTGAGAAACTTAACAGAAACCCATGGAGGAGGGGAAGGAAAAGAAAAAAAAAAAGAGGTTAGAGTGGGAGAGAGCCAAAGCATAAGAGACTCTTAAAAACTGAGAACAAACTGAGGGTTGATGGGGGGTGGGAGGGAGGGGAGGGTGGGTGATGGGTATTGAGGAGGGCACCTTTTGGGATGAGCACTGAGTGTTGTATGGAAACCAATTTGACAATAAATTTCATATTTTGAAAAAAAAAAAGAAATCAAGAGTCAAATGCTTAACCCACTGGTCCACCCAGGTGTCCCCATTTTGAAAAATACTGGTGAGCTAATTTGCATAAAGTCCCTTTGTTGGGATTTGCCTGATGATTGTCTCGTGATTGAACTAGAGCTGAGGACTTTTGCAAAGAGGAACAGAGACGTAATGTGCCTTTCTCATTCTACCTTATGAAGAGTAACATGTTGTCAACAGGACTCATCATGGATGATATTAACCTTGGTCACCTGGCTAAAGTAGTATTTGTCAGCTTTTCTACTGTCAAGTTAGCCTTTTTTCTTTCTTTCCTTCTTTCTTCATCCTTCTCCCCATCCCTCTCTCCTTCTTTCTCCCTTTTTTCCATTCTTCTTTCTTTCTTTCTTTCTTTTCTTTCTTTCTTTCTTTCTTTCTTCTTTCTTTCTTTCTTTCCCTTTCTTTTTCTTTCTTTCTCTTCCTTCCTTCCTTCCTTCCTTCCTTCCTTCCTTCCTTTCTTTTCCTCTTTCTTTCTTTCTTTCTTTCTTTCTTTCTTTCTTTCTTTTGTTCTTTCTTTCTTTCTTACAATGGGAAAGGGAGACTTTTAAGAGCTAAGAGTTCAAGATTCCTGACGAGCATAATACAATAGTATCCCTGAGTGTAGGGTCCTTGCCAGTCTGTAGGCAGGTAAGTCTAGTTCATCTCTTGTGGAATCTAGCCTCTAGAAGGCACCAGACAAGTGTTTGACGGGTCTATGATGGGGGAAGTGGTCCAGGAATGTCACTCTCTGGCGAACTCTATTAGTTTTAAAATTCATGTAGCATAGTTATCAGACTATGTCCACCCATGTGAAATAAGTCATCCAAGCAACAGACTAACAAGAGGTCAGTCTTCAAACCCAAGCAATCTGGGTCCAGAGTCCAAGTTCTTAAAGACTGTAGCATTTCCACTATTCTTGTTGAAGGTAGGGACACCCTGCTTGAATTGATCTATTTAGGAAAGACTTAAATCACATTAAGAGAAACCCTTTCATCAGAGGATATTTTTACTGAGAAAAAAAAATGAGAAAACAATTAAAACCTGGCTTTTTGTAAGTGCTAATACTCTCTCAATTGCTAAATAATCATGTAGATATATGTTATTTCAAAGGATTTAGCCAGGGGTTCCTTCAGTGAAGCTTCAGCTGCTATCTACTTTTAAAAGATCCATTAGAGAGGGTGCCTGGGTGGCTCAGTCAGTTAAGCATAAGATTTTGGCTCAGGTCATGATCTCATGGTTCGTGGGTTCGAGCCCTGCATCAGGTTCTGTGCTGACAGCTCAGAGCCTGGAGCTTGGAGCCTGCTTCGGTTCTGTGTCTCCCTCTCTCTCTTCCCCTCCGCCGGTTGTGTTCTGTCTCTGTTTCTGTCTCTCTCTCTCAGAAAAAAATAAAATATTAAAAAATCAATCAATCAATCAATCAATCAATCATTAGAGTACCCATTTGAGTATAAATCTGACTGGAATTTGGTGAAAATGGGATCAAGTGAGCCAAAAAACAAAACAGAGAGAGAGAGAGAGAGAGACAGAGAAAAGATCACTCATGATAACATTATTTTAGAAATAGGATATCAAGTCCCACACATATTTGGTTACACTTGGCCCCGAATTTATAACCATAAATAATAGTTTTTCAAGATAACACAAATTCAATCATCGGATAGCAGAAGTTTTTCCTAGGTTGTCTTTTTGTGTTTTTTTTTTTAATTCTGCAAATAATCAGGGCATGAAGCACATCTTAAGTAGATGCCACATACCCCCACCCCCCAACCACACACACACACGCATTAAAGATATCTTACGTATGATAGCAACATTCATGCAGTGATAAGCCCTGAATTTCTCTAGCTCCAGGTAATACCAATACGTCTCTCCATGGTGTTGGCAGGTTCTGTATATATTAGCACATTTTGACATTTTCCTTCTTCAGCTTTACAAATCCATCAAGTTGTATTAAATCCTAATCAGAAAGTACCATTCTTTTTTCAAGCTCATAAAGCTCAAACGTAAGCAATGGCACTTACCTAGCATATTTTAAGAACAGATTTTGCTTTCAAACATGGACTTGGGGTTATTCTTTAGGGACAAAATGATTTTCAAGAGCAAATTTGGCATACTAAAAATGTCTGAATCTTAATGTTTATACACACGTGTAGTATGAAATTTCATAGAAACTTTTATCATCCTTTTTTCTCATTTATTTATGGATTTTTTACATAAATTGTATATATCTTAGGTATACAACTTGATGATTTGATATACAAACAGTGAGATGATTATTATAACCAAGCTTATTGACATATTAACTCCTCACAGAATTACACTTTTGGTGTGCAATGAATGCACCTGAAATCTCCTCTCTTAGTATAT
This sequence comes from Felis catus, assembly GCF_018350175.1. Taxonomy (NCBI): domain Eukaryota; kingdom Metazoa; phylum Chordata; class Mammalia; order Carnivora; family Felidae; genus Felis; species Felis catus. The sequence goes on from NC_058373.1 coordinate 16,023,975, forward strand.
TTCCAGTGTTCAATACAGTATTATTAAATATTAGTCATCATGCCTGTACATTATATATCAAGATGTATTTTATCTTATGTAATTATAACTCTGTGCCTTTGGACCAACATCTCCCCGTTTCTACACTCCCCACCACCCAGCCTCTCTCTGGTAACTACCATTCTGTTCTCTGCCTCTATGAGGCTTTTGTTTTTTAATTCCACATATAAGTGATATCATACAATATTTGTCTTTCTCCATTTTTTTTTCCACTTAGTATAATGTCCTCAAGTTTCAACCATTTTCTTTTCACAGGCAGGATCTCCTTTTTTCTCATGGCTGAAAAATATTCAGTTCCACTCACATATATATTTAATATAATGAAATTATAATGTGATATATATATACATATATCATATATGTATATATATATGTATGTATATATACATATACATATACATACATATATATATAAAGAGAGAGGGAGATCCTCTTTATCCATTCTTCTTCCTTATCCGTTCATCTGTCAATAGACATTTGGATTGTTTCCATATCTTGACTCTGGTGAATAATGCTGCAATAAATGTGAGACTGCAGGTATCTCTTTGAGATAATGGTTTCATTTCCTTTGGATATATACCTAGAATTGGGATTGCCAGATCATGTATTAGTTCTATTTTTAATTTTTTGAGGAAACTCCATACTGTACTCCACAATCACTGCACCAATTTACATTCCCACCAACAGTGTACAAAGATTCCCTTGTCCCCACATCCTTGTCAATGCTTCTTTTCTTTTGTCTTTTTGATTATAGTCATTCTAAAAGGCAGAAGGTGATATCTCATTATGATCTCGATTTGTATTTCCTTGATGACGAATGACGTGGGCCATTTGTATGTTTTCTTTTGAGAAATATCTATGGGCAAGGTACCTTGCCCATTTTTTTTTAGTAGGGTTATTTGTTTTCTTGCTATCGAATTGTTTGAGTGTCTTGTATATTTGGGATATTAACCTCTATCATATGCAGGATTTGCAAATATTTTCTCCCATTGCATAGGTTATCTCTTCACTTTCTTGATTGTTTCTTTTGCTGTACAGAGTTGTTTTTGTTTCAGGCAATCCCATTTTTCTAGTTTTGGTTCTGTTGATTGTGCTTTGGGATTATATTCAAAATTAATTCTCCAGAGCAATATCAAAAGTTTTCCCTCTGTGTTTTTTTCTTATAGTTTTATGGTTTCAGATCTCATATTTAAAACTTTAATTCATTTTGAGTTGATTTTGTGTGTATGGAGTGGGATAAGGGCCTTATTTTATTAAAACAAAGACTAGAAAAACAAAACTTCAATGAAATTAAGAGTTGGTTTCTTGAAAAGACAAACAAATTTGACAAAACTCTAGCTAGATGAACTATGAAAAAGTGCAAAATTCAAAAAAATAAAATTATAAATGAAAGAGAAGACATTATAACCGATGCCACAGAAATAGAGATCATAACAGACTCCCGCGATCAACTGTAAACTAACAAGTTGTATAATGTAGAAGAGAAGGATAAATTCCTAGAAATATATAATATAATATACGAAGACTGGTTCATGAAGAAATAGAAAATCTGGACAAACCAATAATGAATAAGGAGACTGACTCACTAATCAAAGTACAGGTCTGATTCTTCACTGGTGCATTCTACCAAACATTTAAGAACAGATTAATATCAGTCTCTCTTAAACTCTTCCAAAATTTTGCAGAGAAGGAAACATTTCCAATAAGGCCAACATTAACCTTATTCCAAAGCTAGATAAGGACACAATAAGAAAAGATAATTAAGGCCGATACTCAAGGACAATATTCTTGATGAACACAAATGCAAAAAATCCTCAACAAAATCCTAGCAAATGGAATTCACCAGCACATCAAAATGATCATACACCATGATCAAGTGGGATTTATCCCTAAATTCAAGGATAATTCAACATACACAAATCAATAAATGTGATATACCACATTAACAGAACAGATAACAAAAAATGTGTGTCATTTCAATAGATGTAGAAAAAGCATTTGACAAAAATCAACATCCAGTCTTGATAAAAACTCTTAACTAATTAGGAATAAAATGAATGTAACTCAACATAATAAAGACCCTATAGGACAAGCCCACAATGAGCACCATTCTCAATGGTGAGAAGATCAAGAACAACACAGGGAAGCCCACTCTCACCACTCTAATTCAAGGTGGTACTGGAAGTCCTGGCCAGATAATTAGACAAGAAAAAGAAATAAAAAGCATCCAAATCATAAAGGAAGAAGTAAAATTGTCTCTGTTTGCAGCGTTCTTTATATAGAACACTTTAAAGATTCTGCCAAAAAACTGTTAGATCTTAAAAGCTAACTCAGTAAAGTTTCAGGATACAAAATCAACAGACAAGTATCAATTGAATTTTATATACACTAACAGCAAAACATCCAAAAAAAAAAAAAAGAGAAAGTAATCCCATTTACAATAGTATCAAAAAGAAAAAAAATACTTATTAAAAATATTTAACAGAAGAGGTGAAATATCTGTACACTCTAAGCTATATAAGCTATAAAACATTGATGGAAGACATTGAAGAAGCCACAAACAAACAGAAACATATCCCATGTTCATGAACTAGGAGAATTAATAGTTTTAAATGTCCATACTATCCAAAATAATTTAAAGGATCAATGCAATCTTTATTAAAATTACATTGGCATGTTTCACAGAAATAGAAGAGATAGCCCTAAAATTCATATGAAACCACAAAAGACTGTGAATAATAGCCAAAGTACTCTTGAGTAAAAAGAACAAGGTTTGAAGCATCATACGACCCAATTTCAAAATTTACTACCAAGATATAATAAACAAAACAGCATAGTACTGACATAAAAATAGGAGTATAAAACAACGGAACAGAATAAATAGTCCAGACTATTTCCTTATAAATAAGCTATTTCATAATGTCTGATTTAGTGAAGACCAGTACTTTAAAAAAATGTTCCAAGACAATAACATTATTTCAATATGATTTAAAATAGCACCCTTGACATTGGACAAAGGGCTCAGTCAAATCCTTTCTCTGCCACCAGCCATGTATTCCCTGCTTGGCTTTCCTCATCTGTAGAATGTTTTAAGGATTTGATAAGAGTACTTAAGCAAATAGTAAAATAACTATGAGGGTGTAAATACTCAACTACTAGAAGTAAGTATGTTATAAATTATGATTTCAAAAGCGAGCCCATCAGATAATCAGATGTTTACTGGAGTGCATTCTGTGCAATGCCCTTGGCACAATGCACAAGGTATTACTGACTCTGATCATTTGGAGAAATGTTGGAGTAGTTTACTAGAAACTTCTAATACCCTACTGTCTGTACTATAGAAAGTCATTTAACACTGTTTAACCCAAATGTCTCAAATGTATTTCACCAAGGCATTCTTTCTAAAGTGCCCCCCCCCCCAGTCATCCAAATGATTCATGTGTTCTTTGCACCATGCTTTGAAAAACTCCTGAGATGGTCTAATTTTAACAATCTATTGATATTTAAGAAGAGAAAACCTATGATTTGAATATAGGAAATTTAATAAAAATTTATGGGTTTTTTTGCAAATTATAACTTTTGTTTTAAATGTTTATTTTTTTTTTAATTTATTTATTTTTGAGACAGAGAGAGACAGAGCATGAAACGGGGGAGGGTCAGAGAGAGAGGAAGACACAGAATCGGAAGCAGGCTCCAGGCTCTGAGCCATCAGCCCAGAGCCCGACGCAGGGCTCGAACTCACGGACCCCGAGATCGTGACCTGAGCTGAAGTCGGTCGCTCAACCGACTGAGCCACCCAGGCACCCCATAACTTTTTAAATGTTTATTTATTTTGGAGAAAAAGTAAGTGGGAGGGGGGCAGAGAGAGAGAGAGGGAGACAGAGAATCCCAAGCAGACTCCACCCTGTCAGGTCAGAGCCCGACGTGGGCCTTGACCTCACAAACTGTGAGGTCATGACCTGAGCAGAAATCGAAAGTCAGAGGCTTTACCGACGGAGCCACGGCAGGCACCCCTTCAAATTCTAATTTTAAATTAAAAGTATTTTTGTTAAGGAGAGGCTAGACCTCTTGGAAATCGGAGTAATTGAATTTGTAATGGCTAAGGAACATCCAGACTGAATCACCCACGACACGCTCACATATGTCACACGTGAAACAAAATGGAACAAGGCGGGGAGTAAGGAAAGATCTCTAGGTTCCGAAAGGCTGGGAGGCCCCCCGTCTGTGGGGCAGGAGCCACACCTCTTGCGACATCCTTGCCCGTACAGTGCAAAGGGGTCAATTGGCACAGGCTTCAAAATGTTAGACGGTTAACATTTTGGCTGACATGGTCCAGTTAACACAGGACTTGATTAACAAACATACATTAAAAAATCTATAGGGGATTAACGGTAACATTTTTGTTTACAATTCTCTTGTACAGGTTTTGAGGAGAAAAGATAGGGCAAAGTCCGTCCAAATGTATAGTTGACTGGTGCATACAAATACCACGCTGTTATCCAGTCCCTCTGATTATGTAGTTTGGCATATTTACATAGAGCGTGTATACAGTCGCACATTTCCTATATACCAGTGAATGTATGCACACATATATAGAATGTGTACACATATACATGTAATACAGTATGTTACTGCGTTCTCAAATCCCACCATCATTCAATGTCTTGCCAAATAGCATTACAGGCAAAGCGCCAGATCTTTTCACTTCCCCACTGAAGCCACTTGGAACGTATCTGAACGTGGCAAAATACGTTTGCCAAGTTATGTGCATAAAAACATCCTTTGATCTTTCAGCGTCATAAATATGTAATAAACTACATGATTGCCCTACTGATCTGTCCAACATCAATCTTACCTTCCCTTTTTATGGGTTCATCAAAATAAGATACGATCAAGGTACAAAAGAGTTAAAGAAGCTATTTATTTTAATGTTTCCTTGGAGAGCGTGCTTGTTATTGTGAGTACAAATTATATATGTAATATTTCATGAGTGATGTTGAAGCATTAAAAATCACCCTTGCTCTTGAAGTTAACACAAAACTCTGGCTCTCTGCCAGCACTTCCCTGGTCCCCTTATGGCCCTACTACAAGATGCAGTGTCATTTTTCCAGGATGATACTGAAGTGCTTCTCAAAATTCTATTTTTAAGCTGTAGACTGGATTCTTAACATATTCCCCTTTTTTCATGTCCAGGAAATTGCACCCTGGGCAACTATTTGGTTGGAGCTAAAGAGTGTTAATCAAAATTAGGAATTATTCAAATATTAACAGATGCCAAAATAAAGTTTATGGACAAAAATAAGGGGGAGTAGGGATAACAGAAAGGGATTATGATAGCAAAGGACAAGACATTTTGTTGTTGTTTAATTTTTCAAAGTGCATATCTCTGGTTTCTATGCCCATTTGTGGTTTATTGAGTGTTTTTAACTTCAAGCTGCAAACATAGGCTCCGTCAGGTCAGGAGATCTTTAAATTGACTAGTATGAAATATAGTAGGAAAGCAGAAAAATTATGTAAGCCATAAACTAAGTGAATGATGGAGTGAGGAGTAAAATCCGCATTTTTTCTCACAAGGGACAAATAAGATTGAACTAAGTGTTTCAGTCATTAGAAGGATATAAGTTTTACCTTAAAGTTGAACAAAGTAATTATCTGAGTTTATTCTGATGTATATAGGTCAGTGAAAATGGATGACGTATGTCAAAGGACACATTTTCACAAGTGTGAGTTGTAAACTTTGTTCATGGTAACATAAAATGGACTGTTAGTGTATGATTAGTAATAAACCAGGAAATTTTCTCCAATGCACATCATTTTTTTTAAGTGGATACAAGCTGCTAGTCTTTAATGTTTATTTATTTTTGAGAGAGAGAGAGAGAGAGAGAGAGAGAGAGAGAGAGAGAGAGACAGCAGGGGAGGGGCAGAAAGAGAGGGAGACACAGAATCCAAAGCAGGCTCCAGGCTCCTAGCTGTCAGCACAGAGCCCGTCATAGGGCTCGAACTCACCAACCTGGAACCATGGCCTGAGCCAAAGTCGGATGCTTAACCGACTGAGTCACCCAGGTACGCCTCCAATGCACATAATTATTCAATCAGAGAAGGAAGGAAAGATCCTAAAACAATTCATTGGAACTGAATAACATGAACACGTATCATGGGATTTTAATCTCACTGTCAGTTGTGCAACTCATTATAAATGTGAATGTAATAAAGAAAAAGGAGGGGCACCTGGGTGGCTCAGTCGGTTAAGCATCTTGACTCTTGATGTCGGCTCAGGTCATCATTTCATGGCTCGTGGGTTCAAGCTCCCCATCAGGCTCTGTGCTGACAGCACAGAACCTGCTTGGGCTTCTGTCTCCCTCTCTCTCTGCTCCTCCCCCACTCTCTCTCTCACTCACTCTCTCTCAAAAAAAAAAAAAAAAAAAAAAAGAGAAGAATTAAAGAAATTAAAAAAGAAGGTAAAAAATAAAAAAAATAAATGCCCCCTTCCATTCAAGATTACTTTATGTGCTTCCCAGAGTGTAAAGGGAGCCCATGGCACCCCTGCACTGGGTGTTCATGCTGTTCTGCTCTGAAGGCCATCTGTCATCTTTCATTATTCTCTCATCCAAATCTGGTTTTTCCCTCAGTCTGGGCTGTTTCAAACACATTTAAGCTCCAACCCCTCCTTTTCCATGCTTGTTAACAACTAACGAAGTCGCCTCCTTGGTAAAGAAGTAAAGACCAAGATCTTGAACTTCATAAAGCCTGTATTTCCAGCATTTCTTTTATTCTAATGGACCCCCAAACCTTCTATTACTTCTTCTCCATGGAAAATACATCATTTTCATGGCTTGTTTCCTGAAATAAACACTTAGTGAGGCTTTTCCTGTCTCAGGATCTGAATTAGACTCATTTTGGGAGAAGATGTGCAAAGCATAGCCCTTGCCCTCAAGGGGATACTGTTATAATGTGGGGGGATTATATTCTGCATCAAAGTAATTATTTTTAAGTGTTTATTTAATTATTTTTTATGGGGAGGGGGAGGATCAGAGAGAGAAAGAGAGAGAGAACCTCAAGCAGGCTCCGCACTGTCGGTACAAAGCCTGACATGGGGCTCAAACTCACGAACAGTGAGATCGTGACCTGAGCTGAAATCAAGAGTTGGATGGTTAACCGACTAAGCCACCAAAGAACCCCTCTGCATAGAAGTAATTAATAACAGAGGAATCCTTAAGGGATTTCCATGTGGTGTGATAGAAAGTTATCTAGGTTTAAGAAGAGGATGGTTTCTTTCTTTCTTCTCTTTCTTTTTCTTTCTTTCTTTCTTTCTTTCTTTCTTTCTTTCTTTCTTTCTTTCTTTCTTTTTAGAAGAGGATGGTTTCTAAAGAAAAGAGAGAAATGTTAAGTTGTCTTCACCCATGCCAGCCTCAAAATGGAAGACAAGGCTTTAAAGGCAAGCAAGTGTCAAAGGGGTGAGCCATAAACTTGGACTGGGAGTATAGACCTAATTCGGAAGGCAGTGGGAAGATTTTGTCTTGGGGTTTTTATGTTGTGCTGTATTTTAAAATTTCTCTTTTGACAAAAATTTCTCTTCCTGAGACCAAGTCCCAGTGTAACAGAATGAGAAGGTCAACAAAGCCTGTCCTGAAAGACGATTATAAACCTGGATGAGCCCGTCAACAACAACCTTTTTAGCAATCTGGAATTAAATCAAAGGCATGGAATGAACAGAGAACTGTGTGCTCACGAAAATTACTGAACCTCTTGGAGGAAGAGTGAGAAGCTGGGACAGTTTTGGCTGCGGCTGCTCCCACCCTCCATCCCAAATTCCCACACTGTCAGTGCTCTCATTTAAACAGGGTAGAGAAGGCTGGGAAAACAGTAAACTCCCCCCCACCCCGCAACTGGTAAAGGGGGCCCACCAGACTTGGAGTGTTATCAGTAAAAGCAGTAATATTGGTGAAAAGGAAATAAGAAAGGCCAGAGGCTCCGTTTCCCTGAGATTTCAGGATGACGTGACTTCAGGATGTAGCAAGTAGTTTTGGAAGACAGTCAAATGGCTCTTGATATGGTATCCATATATCCTGGGCTAGCTGAGGGCTTATCCATGCACACCCAGTCAAGCCACACATATTTGGCCAATAGCATCTAAACAGAGGATATGTGAAAGAACCTGGTTGCACTTAAAAGCAAGCACACAATGGAAAATAGCCTGAAATTTGAATGACCCTTTCAACAATACCGTGAAAAACTGACTTCTCATCAGACACAATGAAGGCCAGAGGCAGTGGAAAACCATAGTCTGAATGCTAAGAGGAAAAAAAAAAGTCAACCATAGATTCTATTTCTAGCAAAACTATCTTTGGAAAATGAAAGCAAAACAAATACATTGGCAGATAAATAAAACCTGAGATAATTCTTGACTAGCTGACTTGCTGAAAAAGAAACACAAAAGATAAGCCTACGTTTTGAAGGGAAATACCAGGGCCACTTAGCTCCCCATTAAAAAAAAATGAGAACTCCAGAATTGATGAATATGTGATTGAATGTAAAAGATTCCATAAATGTAGTTTTTCTCATTTCTTTTCATGACTCTTACAAACTACATAGGTTGGGGGAACCTGGGTGGCTCAGTTGGTTAAGCATCTGACTTCAGCTCAGGTCATGATCTCACAGTTCGTGAGTTCGAGCCTCACGTTGGGCTCTGTGTTGATAACTTGGAGCCTGGAGCCTGGAGCCTGCTCCAGATTCCGTGTCTCCTTCTCTCTCTGCCCCTCCCCCACTTGTGCTCTCGCTCCCTCAAAAAGTAAAAATAAATAGAAATCAAAACTACATAGGTTGGTATAAAATGGCCATTATAAAGGCTGTTTTATTGGGTGTTGTTATAAATAGCAACAAAAAAGAAGAGGAACGAAAAGGAGACACAGTGGAGCAAAGGTACTATATTTTACTATATGTAAATTAGTATTATTTCAAAGTAGACTTTGATGTATATTAATTGGAGAACAACCACAAAGTGTGATTCAAAATAATGTATAAAAAATAACACGGGAAAGGAAAGAGCAGTGACAAGGTAGAACACGGGATTTTTAAGGTGGTATAACTATTCTGTATAATACTATACTAGTGGATACATAACATGCTATTTGTCAAAACCCATAGAACTATACAGCACACACTATGGAAAACTATGGGCTTTAATTAATAATTAATAATCATGCATTAATATTGTATGACCAATTGTAACAGATGTGCCACACAATGCACGATGTTAACGATGGAGGGAATCGTGTATGTGTGAGGGAGGAGAGGGAGTGTATAGGAACTCTACTTAAAACAAATTTTTTTTTTTTAATGTTTACTTATTTTTGAGAGACAGAGAGATACAGAGCATGAGCCGGGGAGGGGCAGAGAGAGGCAGACACAGAACCCGAAGCAGGCTCCAGGCTCTGAGTTGTCAGCAGAACCCAATGGGGGGCTTGAACTCACAGACTGTGAGATCATGACCTGAACCAAAGTCCGATGCTCAGTCAACTGAGCCACCCAGGTGCCCCTGAGAACTTTACATTCTAGTCATTTCTTCTGTAAATCTAAAACTGCTCTGTGAAATAAAGTTTATTAATTTGAAGACAAAAACACAAGAGAAGTAAAAATAATGTGTTTATTTACTCCATAAGAAGGCATTAAAGGATAAATTAAAGGACAAAAACAATGTTATTCAAATGGAAAACAAAGAAAACTTGCATAGAAAAATTCAATCATATAAAACATGATAATAAATGTGAATAGATCTTTACTCAACAAGCAGAAATCACCATGTTGAATTTTTTTTTTAATTTTTTTTAACGTTTATTTATTTTTGAGACAGAGAGAGACAGAGCATGAACGGGGGAGGGACAGAGAGAGAGGGAGACACAGAATCGGAAGCAGGCTCCAGGCTCTGAGCCATCAGCCCAGAGCCCGACGGGGGGGGGGGGGGGGGGGGGGGGGGGGGGGGGGGGGGGGCTCGAACTCACAGACCGCGAGATCGTGACCTGAGCCGAAGTCGGACGCTCGAATTTTTAAAAAAAAGAAGAAAAGAACTAATTCTATAATTCCAATAAAATACACGCTTTGCATTCAAAATATAGTTGAAATTTTAAAAATTTCCAAAGACAAAGGGAAATTAAAGTTCATCAATAATTCAAAAACAACTATAAATATACGTACACGTTTAGCAATAGACACCCAAACACAGAAAATAAGACACTAACAAATTAAAGGGGGATATCAAGCATTCAATAATTGCCAGAAATATCAGTTGTTCATTGTCAATTATTTTTTTTATTAAATTTGTTTTTCAATTTTTTTTTATTTATTTTTGGGACAGAGAGAGACAGAGCATGAATGGGGGAGAGGCAGAGAGAGAGGGAGACACCGAATCAGAAACAGGCTCCAGGCTCCGAGCCATCAGCCCAGAGCCGGACGCGGGGCTCGAACTCACGGACCGCGAGATCGTGACCTGGCTGAAGTCGGACGCTTAACCGACTGCGCCACCCAGGTGCCCCTCATTGTCAATTATTGAGAAGACAAATAAGTGGAAATTCAGGAAGAAAACTTGAGCAAGACCATCAGACAATTTAACTTTACTGACAAACCAGTGTTTCACTCCACTGCTACCGAATGGACATGGGCAGTATTTTTAAGCATACACGAAGCATTCTTCATGACACAGCATATGACGGACCACAATGCATCTTAGTAAATTAAAAAATATATTTACATATATTAAATACACATATAATATACAAATATTGTATGTATATGTTCCCTTATCATAATGGAATTAAATTAGAATTATCAACAAATAAAAATCTTAGAAAGCCATCTCCCCCAATATATAGAAATTGAAAACTACTTTTCTAAATAACCCATGTTTAACGAGAAAAGCGAAAGGGAATTTTTAAAAATATTGAAATCGGGGCGCCTGGGTGGCGTAGTCGGTTAAGCGTCCGACTTCAGCCAGGTCACGATCTCGCGGTCCGTGAGTTGGAGCCCTGCGTCAGGCTCTGGGCTGATGGCTCAGAGCCTGGAGCCTGTTTCCGTTTCTATGTCTCCCTCTCTGTCTGCCCCTCGCCCTTTCATGCTCTGTCTCTCTGTCCCAAAAATAAATAAACGTTGAAAAAATATTTAAAAAAAAATAAAAATATTGAAATCAATGAGAATGAAATTACAATATATCAAAAGTTATTTAGTATGTTTAAACCAGTGCTTAGAGAAAAATCCATAGCATTCGATATCTATACCAGAAAATCAGAAAGTTCTAAAAACAGTGACTTAAACTTTAATCTTAGAGAAGTAAAAAAAAGATATAAAACCTAAACCCAGCATGACTGGAATGAACAAAAGACTAAAAACTAAAAAAGGAAAAAAAATTTATAAAAACAAAAAATATATCAAAGAAATCAAATTAAAGAAATCAAAAGTTGCTTTTGGAGATCAAAATTTAAAATGAGACTGTCTGTCTCAGTCAGTGGAACATGCAACTCTTGATCTTGGGCTTGTGGGTTTGAGTCCCACTTTGGGTGTAAAGATTGCTTAAAAATAAAATTTTTCAGAGGCACCTAGGTGGCTCAGTCAGTTAAGTGTCTGACTTCGCCTCGGATCATGATCTCACAGTTCGTGAGTTCAAGCCCCACATCAGGCTCTATGCTGACAGCTTGGAGCCTGGAGCCTGCTTCGGATTCTGTGTGTCTCTCTCTGTCTCTGCCCCTCCCCTGCTTTCACTCTGTCTCTCTCTCTCAAAAATAAATAAACATTAAAAAAATTTTTTTAATAAAAGTAAAATTAAAAAAAATAATAAAATGAAAGAAACTTTTACTAAACTGACAAATAATAGGACACAAATTACCAAAATCAGGAATAAAATAGGAAACATTCCTACCAGGAAATTAAAAGTATTGTAACATAATATTATGCAAAACTATATGCCAAAACATTAGATATTTTAGATTAAATGAAGCTTAACCAAGATAACCAAATAACCAAACAAATAACCAAAACCTATTTAAAAGAAATTGAAAACCTAAATCTATAAATGATGTATTTTTAAAATGTTTAATGGGGCACGTGGGTGGCTCAGTTGGTGGAGGCTCAGGTCATGATCTTGCTGTTCAAGAGTTCGAGCCCCACGTCAGGCTCTGTGCTGACAGCTCAGAGCCTGGAGCCTGCTTTGGATTCTGTGTCTCCCTCTCTCTCTGCCCCTCCCCCACTTGTGCTCTCTCTCTCGAAAGTAAATAAACATTAAAAAATTAAATATTTATTTATGTTGAGAGAGAGAAAGCGTGTGTGAGCACACAAGCTGGGGAGGGGCAGAGAGATCAAGAATCCTAAGCAGGCTCCACACCACCAGCCCAGAGCCCAACACCAGGCTCAATCTCATGAACAGAGAGATCATGCCCAGAGAGAAAATCAAGAATAAGATGCTTAACCAACTGTGTCACCCAGGCACCCCTAGAAAACCTACATATAAATCTAACAAGTAAAGAAATAACACTAGTAATTAAAAATCTCCCCATGAAGAAAAACCCAGACCCATATGGCTTCGGTGATGAAATCCATAAAATATGTTAAGGATCAGCAGTACAAATCTTCATAAACTCAGAAAATAGAGGAAGGGACACTTCACAACTCTTTCTATAAATCTAGCTTTTTTTTTTCTGCCACCAAAGCCAGAGAAAGACATCATAAGAAAATAAAACTGTAAACCAATATCCCTGATGCGTATAGATGCAAAATCCTTAATTCATTTTCACAAACTGAATTGAGCAACACCTTAAACCATTGTGTGCCATTGATGCACAGCATGTATATCATATTAATAAAATAGAGATGAAAATTATGTGTTCTTTCCATAGGCTTAGAAAAAGCATTTGACAAAATGCAATACCTCTTTATGATGAAAAGTCTCAGGACACTAAAAGTGGAAAGGAGCTTCCTCAACCTGATAAACAGAACCGATAAAAAACCTACAGTTTGTATTAAACTTAATCGTGAAAGACTGAATACTTGTCCCCTTAAAATCGGGAATAAGGCAAGAGTGTCCACTCTTACATTTCTACTTGACATTGTAATAGTGGTTGTAAAAAAAAACAAAATTATTGAAAGGAATCTAGATTGGTAAGGAGGAAGTAAAACTGTTGTTACCTACAAATGACATGATTCTATATTTAGAAGCTCTTAAGAAATATACTATTAAATTAGTAGAAGTAATAAACTAGTTTAACAAAGTCAGCAGATCAAAAGTATATTGATGTACAATATCAATTGTATATACAATTCTATATACTAACAGTTTGAAATTGGAATTAAGAAATAATCCAATCACAGTAGCACCAAAGATAAAATATTTAGGAACAAATTAAATAATAATACATACATACATAATAAAACAAATAAAATTACGCAATATTGTTTGCAACAATTCTAAATGGGATCAAAACAAATGAAGAGAAGACCCATGCTCATAGACTGGAAGAATAAATACTGCTTAAATGGCAATTCTTTCCAAATTGTTTTACAAATTCAATACAATCTCTATAAAAATCCTAGCAAGATTTTTTTTGGCAGAACTTGTTAAGCTGATCCTAACATTGATGTGGAAATGGAAATGACTCAAGGTTGCCTAAACAATTTTGAGAGGGAAGAAAATGTAGAAGGGCTTACACTATCTGATTTTAAATCCTGTCATGAAGCTACAATAATCAAAGTGTGGTTGTGTTATCAACCATCAACCATGGTGATGTATACACATGGAAAACAATGGAGAGATCAGAAATCAACACTTACATTTATAGTTGATTACTTTTAGAGAAAAGCTCCATGACAGTTCATTGGTGAAAAGACAGTCTTTTCACTAAATGGTGCTGGAACAAATGAAAATTCAGTGGAGACCATTCTAAAGTACTTCAACTGATAGGGCTGCCTGGGTGCCAGGCTCAGTCCGTTAAGTTTTCAGACTTTGGCTTGGGTCATGATCTCACAGTTTGTGAGTTCGAGCCCCGCATCGGGCTCTGTGCTGACAGTTCAGAACCTGGAGCCTGCTTTGGATTCTGTATCTCCCTCTCTCTCTGCCCCTTCCCCACTCATGTTCTTTCTCTTTCTCTCTAAAAAATAAATAAACATTTAAAAAAATGTAAAGTACTTCCACTGACAAATGCATGAACAAAATATGGTACATCTATACAATGAAATTACTATTGAGAAGAAACTCCTGAGACCTGCTGGATTATGGGTGAGCTTCGAATGCGTTATGCTAAGTGCAGAGGCTGGACAAAGATGGTAACATGTTGTATGGTTCCATTTATATAAATTGTTCAGAAAAGACAAGCATAGGGAGACAAGAGCAAATAATTGATTTCCTGAGCCTGAGTTTCGTAAGAGGGAGTGACAACAAATGGGATCCTGCAGCTTTAGAGAGTGATGGAAAAGTCCTTACACATGGGTTGCCAGAGAACGTACTTTACATGATTTAGTTATTTTCATTTGTAAACGTTTGTTTGATGATGCAGGGCATGTTCCATGTGTTGCTAAGAAGAATCTGCATTCCGTTGTTCTTTGGTGGAATGTCTCTTCGTGTCAACTCCAGTTCATTGATGATGTTATTTATCATTTAGGTCTTCGATAGTCCTGCTGGTTTTCTGTCTCCTAGTTCTGCTACTGAGAGAGGTGTGTTAAAGTCACTAACGACGATTTTGTATATGTCTATTTCTCCTTTTAGTCCTATTAGATTTTGCTTCATGGGTTTTAAAGCTGAGCTGATAGGTACATAGGCATTCAGGGTCGCTGTATCTTCGTCATTAACTGTCCATTTTATCAATAGGTAACAACCCCTTTTTATCTCTGGCAATTTTCTTTTTTTACTGTGAAGTCTACTTTTCCTGATAATAAATTTAAATAAAGTTACTCCAGCTTTCTTTGGATTAGTGTTGAAAAGGTACATATATTTCCATCCTTTTACTTTTAATCAACCTATATAAAAGTGGAAGTGAGTTACCTAGAGACAACATATAGTTGGTTCATATTATGGTCTCCACTCTAATAATCTCTGTGTTCTAAGTGATGTATTTAGATCCTAGAATGTAATTACCGATGTGTGTGGAATTATATACATCTTCTCATTTATTTTTTTGTTTATTTCCTCTGCCTTTGTTTTCTCTTTCCCTTTCCCTTTAGTCAAGGGAATAAAACATACCCCAGACTGGGTGGTTTATAAACAATAGAAATTTATTTCTCACAGTTCTGGAGGCTGAAAATCTAAGATCAGGGTGCCAGCACTGTGTGGTTCTGATGAGGGCTCTCCTCCAAGTTTCAGATTGCTGACTTCTTCCTTTGCCCTCACCTGGAAAAAAGTATGAGAGAGCTCCCTGAGGTCCCTTCTATAAGGGTACTAATCCCAGTTGTGAGGGCTCCTGCCTCATAGCTTAATCACCTCTCATGGGCTCCGTCTCCTAATATCATTACCTTACCCATTAGTTTCTCAACTATGAATTTGAGGGGACACAAACATTCAGACCATAAAACCACCTTTTTTTTCTTTTTAAGGAGGATCATTAGAACAATTTTTAGTGTTCAATGGTAAGTTAGCTATTGTGATTATTACCTGGTTGCTGTATGTATGACAATATACATGGTTAACTTCTCAGTCTATCCAGAATCAGTATTTTACCCCTTCAAGGGGAATACAGAAAATCTACCATAATCAAAGTCTGTTGACCCTTCCCTTGTATGTTTTGGGGTGATAGAAGTATTCCGATTCCTGATGTAATGATGGGGACACAACCCTATACTCATGTTTAAATAGATGAACCTTTTAATGATCATTTTAATGATCACCCTATGATCATTAAAAAGAGAACAATGTCACTGAACAAGAGAAAAATTAAAAATAAACAGCGATGGTTGAACAACTTTAAAATTGCTGAATTGTACATTTACAATGAGTTAAGTTTATTGTAAGTGATACTTCAATCAAGGTACTAAAGTATCAGTAAAGATATTCAGAGCTCTGGATCCTGGAGTTTGTGTCTCCTGGATTATTGAATTAATGGGGTGGGTCTACTGAATTGTCATGTGCAACAAAATGTGTCCTAAATAGATCAAAGATTAGAAAAAAAATGTAAAAACATAAAAAAAAAAAAAACACTAGAAGAAAATATAAGAGAATTCTTTCACAAATATCTCCATCTGGTCAGGCATCATAATTGAGAATGAATTATAAATGGATCCACAATTTAAATGTAAGAAATAAAAAACACCCTAAGTAAATATCGGGAAATTGTGTTATATATCTGGGATGCAGAACAGCTTTCTTAACTATGACTCAAAATCCAAGTCATAAACTTAAATAAATCTTCTGTATGGGAGTATTTCCATTTATATAATTGACAAAAAGGCCAATCCTACTATAGTAAAACCCACAGATATTGACAATCCAGTAGAAAATGGTCAACTGATACAAAATAAATAGAAAGAAAGACATACAACTCTACTTTACCGTAATGAAATACGAATTACTGTTGGATGAAATATAGAATCTGAGCTATTCTGAGGATCCAAGGTGCAGAAACTAGTGGAGAATTTCTCTAGTTCTCCCCAGAATAAATCCTTTTCAACGCCCTGCAGTAAAGCTTTAAAAACTCTCTGAAAAGTAGTTTGACAATATGTACCAAGATCTTAGAAATGTTTTATATCTGTTACCCAGCAATCTCGTTTCCAGGAATCTGCCCTAAAGAATAATAGTCGGATTTATGTACCAGGGAAATTGTGACATTGATGCTTATTAACAGTGAACCTGATTGGACTTGGCTTAGATCCAGGGCCATCCCTTGGCCAAGGGAATGAGTGAGAGCCATATGAAGTCAGAATGCAAGAGACAGATGTTGTCTATTAATTTAACAAATAATGCATAGCGTTTATTATGTGTCAGAGAATTGCCTTTGCAATTAGAGTAACTGCTCAATTAATCCTCATAATATACCCATCATGTGTGAACTGTTATTATACCCATTTTACAGACGATTAGCGATAAGCAGAGACATAGGAAGTGACTTGTGCAGGGTCACACAGCAAATAAGCACCTGGGTCAAGATTCAGAAAGGCCCCGTGACTCCAAAGCCCATGCATGACATAGTTCTCCCAGGGAATCAAGGTGCTATTTACGAAAGAAGGGGAATGGTTTGTGTTCCGGCAAAACCATAACATCCACCACAGTCAGTGGTGTTTTACTATGCAAAGTAGATCCCCTTTCATGGATTCCCATGTGTCCCAGGGGCTATGCCTCTGCAAATGCTTACAGTACTGCACTTAACTACCTTGAGTATATCCATCTACTCTGAAAGACCCTGTGCAGCATCCATAACACAAGGTACCAAGGGCTGACTGAAAATTAATAAGCCCTGTTGCATGGTGTTGAAGAGAGTCAGGAGGGCAAGTATTCTTTCCCGATTTTCACCTTGAAGTTTGTGGTAGGCTGAATCTGTGAAGGAAATGCAAACCTGTGAATAACTATGGCTCAAACGTATGCGAAGTTTCAACCTAGGGTTTCGTTCATTTATATTCCATTACACAGTGATCTCTCCTTATCTCTGGTTTTGCTTTCTGTGGTTTCAGTTAGCCCCGGTCAACAGGGGCCCAGAAGCACATGACCCACGGCAGCAGGTGAGTAGTAGCCTAACGGTACGTCCTGGTGCCTGTCGTTCGACTCACTACATCTCATCAGGTGCATATTTCAATACCTCAGTCATCACAAGAAGAAAGATGAGTAGTGCATCTCTCGAGATACTTTGAGAGAGAAAGAGGGACCACACCCTTGTAACTTTTGTTACAGTACAATGTTACAATCGTTTTGTTTTATTCTCAGTCGTGGATACACTCTTCCTGTGCCAGTTTATAAATTAAACTTTATACTAGGTATGTTTCTGCAGGTTCAGGCATCCACTGGGGGCTCCCGAGGGTGTTCCCCCATTGAGAAGGGGTAACTACTGTCATAACAGATTGGTATGAATTTATCATGCCGTCTGATATAATAGCAGCAGAGACTAAGAAATTTTAAGGTACTCGAGGTGCTTGTTTCAAAGTTGAAATAGTAAACATATGATAAGTATTTGATATACAGTAATAAATCCCTGAAATTTATTTGTTCAACAAATAGAGCCACTCGCAGGCCTGGGCTCTAAGCACCATTCTAAGCCATGTTGCTGTCTGTAATTTGATTACTGAGGAAAAGCAGTAGTCTGTGGTGATACCTGTTGATTTAGCCACTTGAATCAAATAGTTTGCAATATATTTGGTAAGCAAATACGGTAAATTTTGTGCTTGGCTTAAATATGAGTCAATTCAGTTAAAACTAATCAAGCCAGTGGCCCAGAGGTACTGTGACAACATACCTTATTTACATATAGATGCTCAGAGTAGTGCAGCCACCTTGATGGGACTGGCTGTTGTTACGTAAGTATGGCAAATAAATAGAAATTATACACCAGATCTGATTCATACCGGTCAAGAATTGGTACAATTCTGACATCAGAACACTTTGTTTCACCTCTCAGTAAATGAATGGATTTTAATTCATTTTTGAAAATTTTAGACATACGCAAGATCGGTCAATTGTATACCAACTTTTCTATTCATAAGGATATAAGTCATTGTGTAAGCTTTAGAGTTTTGACAAAGGTTTAAAGAAAATCACAATTCTGCACAAAATTCTGTATCCAGTTTCCTAGGATGTTGAAATGTTTTCAAAATTATTTTATTCAACGTAATATTCCCCACCTCTATTCATATTATTAATAGTCATCACAGGGCACTTGTGTGGCTCAGTTGGTTAAGCACCTGACTCTTGATTTTAGCTCAGGTCATGATCTCATGGTCATGAGATCTGAAACCAAGTCGTGTGACGGGCTCCACATTGGGGGTAGAGACTGCTTAAGATTCTCTCTCTCCCTCTCCCTCTGCCCCTCCCCTGCTTGTGCATACACAAACATGCCTGTGCACCCATTCATGCATTCTCTCTCTCTCTCTCTCTCTCTCTCTCAAAAAATAAAACTAAATAAACAATTAAGTAAATCATCATCACTAATACAATTATTCTAGTACATATCCAATAATTATTCTTAGATTAGATTCCCTTTAGTGGACTTGCCAGGACAAAGGATATAAGAATTTTAAAGATCTTGCTATGTGTTGTCAAACTGTTTTTCGGAGTTTCTGTTACTTTTAACTGAAAGCTTAAGCAAAGTGAACAGAAGTGTCAGATTTATGGCATTGTTCCGATTCTCGTTGCCTTCTAAACCATTACCATGCTTTATTCAATGGGAGAAAAATGACACTTCCTGTTTTAATTTGCATGCTTTCAAAAAGTATTTGTCACACCCTTACCGTGTTGCATGCACTGTGCTAGATACACTGACACTAGAAATGTTGGCAAGGACGCTCATGTCATCATAAAGAACATCAACATGTGAAATTAGGAGACAGAAAGCAGGAATAAGAGACTCTCCGAGGAAAGCAGAAAACATGGGATTTTAAAAGAAAGGACAGATATTACCTTAAGCAAAAGGCATTTTGAATGCATTCAGCAGAAACTTGGGCTATCAAACAAGAACATTAACAAAAATGCCTGCTCATGTTTTTGCCAAGTAAACTGTTATTCCTGAACATGTTACTGATACATGTATTCACGGGATGCACCTGCCCAAGTGCCCTGCAAGATAATGCAATAGCATATTATCGTGCCTTTACTCATACTGAGAGCCTTGCATTTTAACTAAAAGAATTACGAACAAAAAAAGCTTACCAACTCACCTATTGTCTTACCTTCCTCTTGCGGTTGTAAGGAATTATCATAAACATAGTGATCTAAAGCAACACACATTTTTTTTTAATCTTATGATTCTGGAGGTAAGAAGTCTGAAATGGGTTTTGTTGGGTCAAAATCAAGGTGTTGGCAAGACTGCACTCCTTCTGAGGCTCAAAAGGAGAATTCGCTTGTCTTTTCCAGCTCCTGGAAGCTTCTTATATTCCTTGGCTCGTGGCCATTCCCTCCACCGCCAAAGCCAGGTGCTGGTTGAAAACTCTGACTGCTTCCATGGTCACCTCTTTTCTGATTCTTTCATGGACCTTTGTATAGATATTGGGTGCACCCAGGCACCCCAAGATCATCGCCCCATCTCAGTGTCCTTAACCTAATCGCATCTGCAAATTCCCTTTGCCACGCAGGCCTACATTATTCATAGTTGTGTGAATTGGGACCTGCTCATCTTTGGAAGCTACTCTTCTGCTTATATCACCTACATTCTATGAAACTGTAAGGTTTTGTGCCAAATTGTATTTAAGATGTGATAAATGCCAATGTGTCCACTTTGTAAACATTCCTTGAATTTCGTTATAGTTTGTGACATAGTTAAAATACACCGTATCCTTTGCGATGAACCGGGGGAATATGTTTTTCCTCTCCTTAATCACTTGTTACTCTGAGTTTTCTCATTTCAGACTAAGGTTAGTGCTTCAACAAAATATACTTGTTAGCTAATGAGAATAAGGAAGTTAGCCTACTTTGTATATTAATAATTTTTCTTTATGCATAATGCATTTTATGCCACGGGCAAAAGGAACTACACAAATGAGAAAACTAAGTATCAGTGCTCAGTACACATCCCATAAATTAAGTGACTGGATTTGCTATGTATAAGAAAATACACATTTTT
Source organism: Felis catus (assembly GCF_018350175.1). NCBI lineage: Eukaryota > Metazoa > Chordata > Mammalia > Carnivora > Felidae > Felis > Felis catus. Next base: position 16,044,740 of record NC_058373.1, read on the forward strand.
TTCTTTTTTTTTTTTTTACTTTATTTCTTTTTTTTTTTAATTTTTTTTTTCAACGTTTATTTATTTTTTGGGACAGAGAGAGACAGAGAATGAATGGAGGAGGGGCAGAGAGAGAGGAAGACACAGAATCGGAAACAGGCTCCAGGCTCCGAGCCATCAGCCCAGAGAGCCTGACGCGGGGCTCGAACTCACGGACCGTGAGATCGTGACCTGGCTGAAGTCGGACGCTTAACCGACTGCGCCACCCAGGCGCCCCGAAAATACACATTTTAACTATCTCATTTTCCCCTCTTACTATGTGACTTTAATAATAACATGGGATAATGAAAGTAGCAGCTAAAGGGTTTCGGATCAGAACTCACAAAGTTCGAATTCTGACTTTTCTGCTTATCAAATATTTGCATTTTGGCATTTAAAAAAATGTTTCTGGACTTTTGAAAAGTGGATATTTTAAGTCTTTGGGGGTATTATAAATCTTAACACACTGGGATATTGTAAACATTAGATAAAGTTGGAAAAAAATTAAGTAAAATAAATTATGTATGAATATGATTTAGCATGTTACATGCCCTCAAAACTGTCAGCCTCCTTTACTATCTTTAACAATTATTATATTCCATTTATTTATATAATTTTGTCTTTATACTAATAAATAAAAGCTTTAAAAATATTTTGTTCTACCAATTGAAAAGAAAAAGACAACTGGTCTTTTCAAGAAGACCAGACCTAAAAGGTCTTCCCTTTTAATAAAATCTGTTTCAGGGCACCTGGGAGGCTCAGTCGGTTGAGCGTCCCACTTCAGCTCAGGTCATGATCTCTCAGTTGTGAGTTCGGGCCCCACATCAGGCTCTGTGCTGAGAGCTCAGAGTCTGGAAACTGCTTCAGATTCTGTGTCTCCCTCTCTCTCTGCCCCTCCCCCATTTGTGCTCTGTCTTTCACCGTCTCTCAAAAATAAATAAACTTTAACAAATTTAATAAAATCGGTTACCCTGCATGGTGGAAAAATCCATGTGGCACTGCACTTGTTTATGGCCAGGGAAAAGGCATCCTGTTAGTGTTAATGTATGTTCGTCTATATCCTACTTGTCATCAGGTACCTTGAGGTACACTGATCTGTTTCAGATCATATTCTGGATAAATGATAGAATTGATAGACTCTCACTCATCCAAGCTCAGCAATGGAGAGCTTATTGGGTCAATAGAGCTAGAGATCATTAATCAAGGATACACATTCTACATGGAATTGTGTGGTCTGTGTAAATGGGCAACTGATGACCCTAATTTTGAATGCCACCAGAACCTTCTGAAGCAAGACAAGCCTCTTGCTATGGTCTAGCCTCTCTGGGAAAGAAGAATTGCACCTTCACATTAACTTCTTCCTTGTACATCTTCAGCAAATTCAGCTCCCGCTGGAAATGTCATCTCAAAAGAAATTGTAGGGCACGGTTATTATATTAACTGATGATTGCATACTTATTAAACACTTAAAGTATGTTAGTGTTTTAATTTACTTACTTTTATAATATCAGGTGGGTTTTCAGGAACATAACCCTGGCTCATAGCACCACCTTTTGGGGCGCCTGAGCTTGATTTCAGCTCAGGTCATAATCTCGCGGTTCATGAGTTGAACCCTGAGCCCTGTGTTCATGAGCCCTGTGTTGGGCTCTGTGCTAACAGTGTAGAGTCTGGTTGGGACTCTATCTCCCTCCATCTCTCTGCCCTCTCCTGCTCTCTCTCTCTCGCTCTCTCTCTCAAAAATAAATAAACTAAAAAAAAAAATAAGTAAATAAAATAACATTGCATCGTTTGTATATAAGATTTGGTTTAGGTGTCCATATAATCATCATTCAGGTGGGGGCAAGTGTATAAAGATCAGTGAATCACCTAAATTTTAGGAATTCATATGGCATAGAAGTCATTGCAGTCTGTGAATTGAGATTGGCAGCAAGATTTTTAATAGAAATTAAACTAATCATATAGTTGCAGATTCTAAAACTTTTGAAAAGCGGCAGGGTAACCTCATTCTAAACATGGACTTTTTATCAAATGGAACAACCAATTAAACACTGAGGAACTGAAAAAGCAATATATCGAAACACATTTCATCCTTTCTGGGATTCCATTTTGAGTTGTCAACCGATGTCTGAATGATTTTTCTTTTCTTATTTGAATGTGTTTTCTCATCGTTCAAATCGACAAGAATTAGGAATCAATTGTCTATATTTCCAAAACATTCCATTTTCTCTCATCTCTTTTTAATTGTCATTGGAAGAATAAAAAGAAATAGGCAGAAATCGATGACAAAACTAAAGGAATAACCACCCTCCTACTATCACTGGTCATTTTTAAAGTATCTATATTTACTTATGTATTTTGAGAGAGAGAGAAAGAGAAAGAGAGAGAGAACAAGTGGGGGAGAGGACAAGAGAGAGGGAGACAGAGAATCTTAAGCAGGCTCACTTCTGTCAGCGCAGAGCCCAACACGGGACTCAAATCCATGAACTCCAGCATCACGACCTGAGCCAAAACCAAGAGTCGGATGCTTAATTGACTAAGCCACCCAGGCGCCCCATCATTGCTCATTTTTAAGTCAGAAAAGGGATCACCTTACGTGCCCAGCAGATTACTGAATCTTAGGGAGTCTGCTGGGAGTAGAAGATGGTTGGACATCTACACCCAATCCTTCAGTTGAAGTTGCTCAGATTTAGCTATCTGAATCTTTTCATAGAAGTTAAAATTATTATTTTGTTGCAATTATTTTGTTGCAAGTCATATTGATGGTTTGTCATCAACAGGTTTGTAAGAAGAGTATTGCATAGCATCATAGGAAGAGTTGAACAAACCTTTAGATGAACCAAAGGGCCAGAGCAAATCCAGGAACCTCAGGAATACTTCTTCATGGATGTTCCTTCTGTCTCCCACGAGCATTTGTCTGACCCTCAGTTCCCTGACTATCGAGGATTTGATTGGCTTAAATTATGTGTCTAGGTTTTAACTCAGGACCAATATGCCAGGAGTCAAGGTCTTGCAATGGCAAATGGCATCTAAAAGCCCACTTTGGGGGTGCCTGGGTGGCTCAGTCAGTTCAGTATCTGACTCTTGATTTCAGCTAATCAGCTCCATGGGATTGAACCCCACCTCAGGTCCTGTGTTGGCCGCGCAGAGCCTGCTTGGGATTCTCTCTCTCCTTCTCTCATCTCCCCCTCTCTCTTTTGCCCTCTCAAAATAAATAAATTAACATTTTTAAAAAAAATCCCACTTTGTCAATGAAGTTTGGAATATCAGAAACATTACATTGTAAAGCCAACCAACTAGATATCTTTTCATTAGTATTTGAGTAGAGGTAATAGTTTTTTTTTTTTTTTCAAGTATCCTAACTTGTTTTTGTAACCAAGAACTTACTGCTGTATTTCCCACATTTTGAGTTATGAAGGGGTTATTTCTCACAAGTTTTAATACATTGGTGGTTGATCATGATAACTGTAGTGGTAAAAACTGATAATTTAAGTCCCAGATGATGTAGAGAAAAAATAATCTGCCTTTTGCAGAAAGAAAAAGAGGGAAAAAAGAAAGAGGGGGGTGGGAGGGAGAAAGCAATGCCTAGGTGGCTCAGTCAGCTAAGCATACAACTCTTGATTTCCACTCCGGTCGTGATCTTACGGTTTTTGAGTTTGAGCCCTGAGGCGGGCTCTGCGCGGACAGCTCAGACCCTGCTTGGGATTCTCTTCTCTCCCCCTCTCTCTGCCATCCCCCTGCTCACTCTCTCTCTCTCTCAAAATAAATACACTTAAAAAAAAAGAACCAACAAATCCTGGAAATGCTCCATGAAGAAATATATATTTGAAACTTTCGGAAACTTCCGATGTCAATTTTGGTTTCTTCTCTCACGGCGAGCTCGAAATGTCTTTATTGCAACAGAACCTTCCAAAGTTAGGGGATTGGCTTTGGCATTCCACGCAGACTTCAGAGACACATCCAGGAGGCTGTAATTGAGGGAGACAGTGCTGTCAGTACCCGCACCCAGAGAGTTCGAAAGCCCAAGAGTGGAGCATTCATCACTATGATTCCACCTGACACTTGACTGAAAGCATTTTGCACTAATTTGCTTTGTGCCTGTCCAGACAGTCTAAAAAGAAAGGATGAGGGGGCAATAGGTGTCTATTAAACAGAATAAACAGCTCCTGGAAAATGAATGCATTTACACACTTGTGGCTTTGGGAGGGTTGGAGACTGCACGGAGGGGCAGGGAAAATGGAGGAGGCAGGAAGGATTAGCATTCTCTCCAGCAGCCAAGGCCTGCATTTCTGGGTCTCAGGTCTCGTGGCTCTGGATGGCCCGCAGCCACAGGAGCCTGGAGACTCCTGGCCGCAGTGCAGACGGGGGATGTAGCCAGAGCTTCACCACCAGACCAAAAAAACTACTTGGTAATCACTTCCAAATCTCTGATGAGATAGAGTTGAGAGTCTTTTCCCAGACTGTATGTCAATATTCTACCTCTACCTACACATAACTGCTGTGGGTGGTTTTAAGCCTCTGCTTATGGTTCAGTTAAAAACAAACCAAAAAAAAGGAAGGGAAAAAAAAAAAAGCTTCCAGCTTATTGTCACCGTTGTCCAGATTTGCCGATGGTATGCAAGAAAGACTGAGGTTACGACACAGGGAATTCAAAGAACTCACTCTGGGCCCTCTGAGCTGAAATCCTGTTTTTCGCTGAAGAGTCAGGAGGAAGGCAAAGGAGTAAGAAGATGGTCTAACAAGAAACACATGGTTTGTTGAAAGCTAAACACAGCTGGGGCCCAAACAATGTTCTACTCACTGTCCTCGCCTTCTGTCTCTTGAGGATCGCATTATCATTGCTGGTAGGTATGATTATCTGTTTGGACTATCGTTAGGATATGCGGTAACATTTAAGAGAGAATAGATATGAATCCAGTTTCTAGGGCTGTGGTTAATCAGAAAAGTCAATCACACTTTTCAAAGACCAAAACAATGGGTTTTATTAATAATCTTGTTTCTTTAGACATCTTAAGTCACGGGATGTTTTTTTAAGCCGCTTGCAGGCTGACCTTTCCTCATTTGACTTTCTAAATAAATAATGTGATTCGAGGATTCTTTAGGTCTCTTAGAAAAATGGTAAGATTAGAATAGTGAGTCTTCAACTCATGACCCGATTCCTTCCCTTTTTGTTGGCAAAGGGATATAGGAGTTGAGCAACAAATCGTATTTATGTCCATAAATATTTTCCTCATTTGCTCTGTAGCATTCTGCACTCCTTTGGATGGGGTCGTAACAGAAATGTTTTCTAGAAAGTGTAACATAATAAGACAATAGGTTAGACAGTAATGCCTTGGCAGAAATATCATAGCAAATCAGCATCGGACCGATCGAGAGAGAAACATTTTTATCCTGGGGAAAGTGTGGGAAACCACAGAACATGGTGCCCCAGGTGGGATTCTTACACTAATAGATTTTTTTAAAAAACCTATACCATTCCCCAGTTCAGAGTCCTAATGTAAGAGAAAGAATTCATAGAGGAGAGGTGGCTTTTGTCAGCTTTACAATTTTCCCTAAGCCAGATAAGTAGACTGCATTCTGTTTTAAAATTACTTTGCTTCCTTTAGTTCAGAATTTTGTTTTTAAGTGTTACTACGAATCTTTCAGCATTTTTGTGTTTTCACATATATCATCCAAAATCTTCTTAGGGCTTATGAATAATGAGTTAATTCATTTTTTTTTCAATGACTTTATTTGACTTCAGTGACATCATTATTCTAACAAAGGCAATAACAAGCATATCACCAAAAATAGGAAAAGAAAAGAAAAAATTTTAAAAATCTGCCTACGTAGAAAGAGCCACCATTGACATCAGGGATGTTACTCCACACATTTTAATTCATGTGAGTACATCCAAATATAAATATGAATTCTAAATGTAAAAATAAACATGAATATAAACCAACAGAGAGAGATACTAAATGGGTACAAAAATGGATGAATGTGTGTGGACAAAGTGAATATCAAAAAATGTCATAAATTGCATTTTTACAATTTTTAAGTTTGAGAGCATTTAAACTTTTTTGAAGTTCACAGAGGGAATAGAAATTGTGATGTAACAGATAAAATCACTTGACCTTAGAGAAAGTCCTGTCACCTCAAGAACTCTTAGTTCCTAAAGATTTTAAGGATTATAGAAATAAATAGTGATTACAATTAAACACACTGGAATCATTCTGTTTTTTGGAAACAAAATATTTCAATTTTAGTCAATACCCATTGAACTCAAACCGTGAAAAATTAGAAAGTTAGCACACTTCTTCACATCTAATCCCCTTGCTTCAACATCTATTTTCACCTCTTCGAGTTTGCCGATGTTTTTATATTATATCTTCAACTCTATTCTATTTGTTTCAATAATCGCCATAACTGCTGTTGATAGTTGTTTTTTTTTTAATATGGCTCATCTATTTCTGAGTTTGTTAATTTTTTGTCTCTGTGTGGGTTCTTGACTGGCTCGACGCTGTTGCTATTGTTTTCATTACTTAAGTATTTATTTATTTTGACCTTGTTTCCCGGACAAGATAGTTTCTAAATTCTTGCATGTTTGAGAATGTGTGGTGCCTCTCTGCCAATGGGATAATTCATGTATAAAAGGTACATCATCCACATTTCCTTTTCCCTGGTACATTCTGTTCTCTGGCATTGAATGCTGCACTCATCTTTTTATGAGGGTTTGTTCATTCTTCCTGTGAATGATTACATTTCCTTAAGTTTTGTACGAGTGGGTTTAGGGGCACAGAAGTCCCGGGGGGGTCTTGTATTCTGTCAATTCTTTAATGGATTAGGCTACCTGTCACCCCCATGGTTGAAGGACAGCTTGGTTAGGGATCAATATTATTGAGGTCAGTTATTATTACATTGCCTGGCATTGAAAGTTGTGGAAAAATTTGAGACTAGCTCAGTTTTTTTGCCACATTATAAATGGCTCCCATTTTCTTCTTTCTTATGGAAGTTTAGGATTTTAAATAATACACCTCTTGCTCTGTTTCAAGTTTTCCTGGAATATGGCATACTCTTATAGTTGACAATACTATTCTTTTTTTTATAAAAAGAAAATTTCTATACATTTTGTTCTCTAGTATAAGAATAGTAAATGCTCATGTCATCAAAACATCTGTGTCTGTTTTCCAATACCTACTTGCTTTTCTCTATTTCTTAAAATCACTTTCCGTTTGCTCTGCAATTATCATGATGATCTCAAGCCTTTTGTCTATGCCAACAATTTGATTCTCCACCGTGTGCGTGCTGTCTCTGGTTCTTTGTAACTTATCTAATAACAAAGATGAGGTTGCTCTGTTGGGTTTTCTTTCATAATCTCCAGTCATTTCCTTAGCTCTGCAATGTTCACATTTATCATTTTAGGTTAGCTGATCTTCGTGCCTCTGAAATGTTTAATTTTAGTTCATCCTCTCCGTAGTGATTTTTGTGGTGTATGGCCCTTTTTTCTATATTTTCTTCAGTTATGTTTTCTTCCAAAGCGGGTTTTATGGTTCTTTTCTTCTCGGTGTTTACATAGACAACAATGTATTTTTCCCTCGCCTTATTCGTACATCATGTAATTGTCTCTATTTCGGCGTTAGCATATTCTATAATTTGTTGGGCAACTTCAGCTCCCCGCTTTTGTCTAAGACAGAGTGGGCAAACTTTCTCTACAAAGAGCCAGATAGGAAATACGTTAAGTTCTATGAACCTACGGTCTCTGTTGCAACTCATTTACTCTGCTCTTGTGGCATGCAAGCAGCCATAGACAATAAATAAACAAATGGGCAGAGCTGTGTTCTAATAAAGCTTTATTTGTAAAGCAGGGGGCAGGCCCACAGGCCAAAGTTTGGCTGATCCCTGTGTCTAAGAGATGGTTTAATGTCTTCTAAGAGAGTTCACTCTACTCTGTGGCTGCTACCTAGAGGTATGCCTGCAAAATTCAGATAAGTGCTCTAATTTCCCATAGATCTGGAAACAAAGTGAATCCCTTCAGCCTCCACCAACATGTTGCGGGAATAGATAGGTTGTCCACCATAACTAGAATCGTTCCCTGCCTTTACCTAGGGTTAAATGTTCGTTCTTAATTGGATTGTTTCCTAATTGTAGGATATTCGTAAGAACTCTCAGAATTTTGTTGACTCATTTTTTTTTTTCCCGCTGCCATTTCTTGGGAAGGGAGAAGTAACTAAAGGTTTGACCAAGATTTTTTTTTTTATTCTCCTTGGCTATGACTTTTAGAAGTTTATGACCGAAGCCATAACCTTTTTCATTTTAGTTCTTGCTGGCAAACATTTTGCTTGGTTGTTCTATTACGTTTGTGGCATCCAGACAGAGAGATTTGGGGAACTGATTTGCTCTGCAATTTTTACCTGGAAGTATTCATATTTATTAAGTATTGATCACACTCAATATTGAGAGTGATCACATATGATAATTCTCCTCCTCCAATATTTCCCAGCCATTTCCGAGAACTTCCTAGAAGACAGTCAATGATAGCCTCCCTGGGACTCCTCTCCTTTGGCTCTTTATTGTGCCACCCAGCAGCTAACAGTGAGACTCCCCAGAATTATCTACACTTTTCCATTGTCATCACCCATCTGGTGTGTAGGTGAAGGGTAGGCAGCCATGATGGAGATCTCTGTTCCCCAAACTTCTCCCTAGGGAGGACAAGACCTTCAAAGGGTAGAGAAAGCCTACAAATACTCTACTAACAATACCAGAACAATTTGGACTGTCATATGAGGCAAGCCCCAGCTTACCCACCACCACCAGGAAAGCTTGGAAAGTCTCAGTGCCTCAGAGCACAGCAACAAACTTCCAATTATATAGGAGAAACTTCTTTCGTTATATCTAAGATCTACGTATCAAGTCCCGATAGATTAACACTGAGTTTTCTCACAACTTTCAGAGAACACGCTGCCTAAACCAAGGTGGAATCTTGATGAGGATAGCCCGTGGTAAGTTGCCTAGTGTGTATAATGTCAAATAACGCCACAAGTAGGTCATCAGTAGAAACCCGGGTCTCCCTGCATCAGTCCCAACTCATTACTTTTTCTCAGATTCTACTGCTGTGGCACCTTGTTCTGAAGCACCAGCCACAACCGTTCAAACACTAACCCAACTCTCAAAATACACATATTAATGAACTCTCAAAGAGCAGGTGTGAAGTGTGACTGAAAACCATTACTTACAAATCATATTTTCACCAGAAACCCGCATAAGCTTAGGTCCGCTGAAAGATGCGTGCAATTAACTTGACCACGCAAAACACTTCACCTTCAACCCAAGCTCAAAAGTTCAAGTTTCTTCCAGAAAATAAAATTAAAAATCAAAGTTGTAGTCAAGTGTGAAAGTCAGAAGATACCTATGAAGAGGTAAGAGATTTAAGGGCTTCACGGAATGAATACGTCAGCTGTTGCGCATATGCCAAAGAATCTGCTTACACATGGTTTTCGCCCAACATCCACATGCCAATGGAGGCAATCAAAAATATCATCAGCTAGTTCACCCTCCTCAGCTTCACCAAGTAGACCTTGCCTCTGGCTCTGTTCCAAAGAAGGAAGTGTTCGTCCAGTGGCCCGGAGTTGCCAATGCTGGAGAAAAGCGACTTCATGTATCATTTGACTGCCTTCACACAACTGAATTTACAGGTGTGAACATCGCCCTTTGCTGAAGGACAGGGCTGATTTTCGATGCACGTGTTTTCTTCTAATTTTTGAGATAAGTATACAAGCGACCTTGTTTTCCCTGTCTAGCTCTGGCAAGAAATTATCTCAACTCATTTTCATATCTTTCCTCAGCCCTTTCTGACCAGAAACGGAAAGAGCTTGTTCTTGGGAATATTTGAGGCTTAATCTGTGCCTTACACCTGCAATTGCATTGCATCAGTGCAACTTTGAGTGACTGTCCTTGAAATTAATTGTAGGGAACTTGAATTGCCTTTAATTAAGGCAGAATAAAGGAAAACCTAGCAGTAGCCATCACTGCTTACTAAGCAAGGAGATTAAACTACATGTATGTGTTAGGACCAGATATATACAAATGATTTTTTCTCTTTCAAGCAAGGTAGCAGAGTAGAAAAGTCCCACATGAAAGGTTTTCCTTCACTCTCGACCTATCCTGTCAGAAAATGGAGTTGAAATAGCTAATGCTGCTATTAAGAGGGTTTCAGCATCAAGAGGTGGGCAGAGGGGACTTCAAAAGCCAGAGCAGCTGTGGTCTTAAACCATTTGCTATGAAACCTGGACTCCAAGTCGCATTTTCTCTCCTTTGAAGAATTCTAATTGGGGAAGAAAAAATCAAGCATTTTTGATGAGACCTCTGCCAAAGAAAATTATGGAAGGCACAGATGAAAAGGAACGTGTGCTGATTGTCCTGTTACTTAAAAGTCCCCGCAGTGAGAGTATCATTGCAATCACCGATGCCAAGAAGGTCCATCAGGGATGATTCCCGTGGGACACCAGCCGAAGTGGGAGCCTGATGTGGAGGAAGTGTATTTTCTTCCCCAAGAATAATGGAGCAGGTGCTTAGGGGAGATTATATTCCAAGTTAAAAAAAAAAAGTTTCAAAAGAACTTAAGATAAACGTTTTGTCAAACAATCTAAACAGTTACTTTTTGATACTAGGAGCATAGTCCAATAACCTTAGGGTTTGTGAAATCTTTGAAGCAGTACGCCTAGGAATGGTGATGCCTGCTTTCGTTTTTTCTGAAATCATTTTATCACCTCAAATTTCACTTGCTAGATTAGTTTAGAAAGGAGTAAGTTTAATGCACAAAACAAACACAAAGCAAGAAACAAATAATAATAAAAAACAAACAAAAGCCAAAACACAACCAACAAATATCACGCGCCCCTGTGAAGACAACCTTCCCTGTATCGAACCTGGTCCAACATCAAATGTGAAAAATACAATATACTGGGACACCTGGGTGGCTCAGTCGATTAAGCGTCCTACTTTGGCTCAGGTTGTGATCTCACAGTTCCTGAGTTCAAGCCCCGCGTGGGGCTCTGTGCTGACAGCTCAGAGCCTGGAGCCTGCTTAGGATTCCGTGTCTCTCTTTTTCTCTGCCCCTCCCCTGCTCACACACTGTCTCTCTCTCTCAAAAATAAATAAATATTTAAAAAAAAAGAAAAATACAATGTATTTTGAAAATTATTACACATGTCATTTGTAAAGAAGTCCTTGCAGGAAAGCCATTTTTGTAAATAGGATCCTTATTCTTATCTCCTGTCATATTCAGTTAAAGGAGATTAAAGGAGAGCCTGTGGAGACATAATGATTTGATTTGATCAGATATCTGGTCAAAAAAGAAAAACTCAAGTACAAAATAACTTTAAAAGTGCTATTAAAATGGGATTTTTTTCCCAAATGGCAGAAAAACCATAATCAATTAATATACAACTTTTCAGGGGTGCGTGGGTGGTGCAGGCGGTTAAGCGTCCTATTTTGGCTCAGGTCATGATCTCGCGGTCCGTGAGTTCGAGCCCCATGTCGGGCTCTGTGCTGACAGCTCAGAGCCTTGCAGCCTGCTTCGGATTCTGTCTCCCTCGCTCTCTGTCCCTCCCCTGCTCATGCTCTATCTCTGTCTCTCAAAAAATAAATAAACATTAAAAAAACATTTAAAAATACAACTTTTGCTATTTTTTCAGTAGTCTGACAAGGAGTGTTTGACGCATATTTCAGACTTGACTAAAAATAACCTGAAGCTGCTTCGTGAAAAAACAAAAGTGTTTAGGTTAAATGTAAACTTTCAAAATCACACTTGTTTGGTAAGAAGTTCCGCTCTATGACGTCACAGTGACTCGCTTGATAATGCGAGTCTTCACCCATCACCGGACGCTGCCTTCTGAAGAGTTGATTCCATAAGCGAGAATATAGAGCTTGCAGAAATCTTCCTTCTTTCAGAGGCCTGAGACATCTGAACCCAGTTCTCTCTCCGTCGATGCCAGCTCCTCTTACCCACCCGTCATCTGCATCTTCTAGGTGAGGGCAGGCAGCATATGAAGGGCAGGCAGTGCTGAGAGAAGAAGGCACATGATTTTATTTTTGCTAATTTGGAAAGATTCTCTACGACAAAATGTCGCCAAACAGGCCACTTCTGGCAACGTGACTTGAAACTGGCACCTGGGTATCATAATAGCCTTGTTCAAAGGCTATTATCTTCCTCAGGTGGGGATCCTTAAAATTCAAAGTCACAGAATTTTTAGAATGATGAGGAAACTTATTTTAATCTAGCTTCAACCCCCCTCCGTTCTTTCAAGACTCTTACAAGGTCACAACGACAGTCCATATTATCAAATCCAATGGACATTTTTGCCCCCCTGGTATTTTACCTCTCAGCAGCGCTCAAGATTGTTAAGATGTGCCCTTTATCATCTTAGACTCTGTGGCCCCATCCCCTCCCATTTTCCTGGTTAACTCTGACCACTCTTCTCCACCAGCTTTGCTGGCATATTTAACCCTCCTAATCACCAAATGGTGGCATCCCTCCTGGCTTTGGCGTAGAACTCTGTCCTACCCCTTTGTACCCTCAATCTAGATATTGTCACATGTGAACATAATTTTCAATATCTATCTATCTATCTATCTATCTATCTATCATCAGCTGTATTTTTTAAGTAGCCTCCACGCCTAGCGTGGAACCCAATTTGGAGCTTGAACTTGACCCTGAAATCAAGACCTGAGCTGCTGAGATCAAGAGTCAGATGTTTAACCAACTGAGCCACCCAGGCATCTATGTATGGGTGACTAATAAATCTAAGACATGGTTTAGGCCTCTTGCTAAACCCTAGTCCCAATTATCTATGAGCCATCAACGTCTACACTTAGATGTTTTCGACACATGCAAAACAACAGAATCTAGAACAAATTGCCTGGATTCCAATCCTCAATCCACAACTTGCCAGCTGTGGGTCTCTGCACATTACTTCACCTCACTGTGCCTCAGGGTTTTTTAGAGCTGAAAAGAATAATAGCACCCCCCGTCCCCCATGCACCGTTATTTCAAGGATAAAATGAGGTACTGTACGAAAATCCTTCCCCAAATGCAACCTGATCAGGTCCTTGCCCTGCTAAAACCTCTTCGAGGGCTTCCCTTAACTCTGGATAAAGACATAAAACCTGAAGCAGCCCAGGAAACGGTAGAATTTCCATGCAGTGTTGAGTGACCTTTGATCATGAATTGAAAGTAAAACCGATTTGACCAGGAATGGAATAGTAATAGTGAAAAGGTGGGTTTACCTGAACCACAGAGATGCTAACGGACGTGTCTGTGATCATGTAGACAGCAAAGGTGGAGTCTGGTCTCCTAAATTTACTTCTACCCTGCTCTGCACCCCTCTACATTTCTAGAAGCTGTTTGCCTCAGCTTCTCTGATATGACGACTTCATTAAGGTCCTTATTAACCGATTTCTTTAACAGATTGAATTATTGACTTTGTATAACGTGCTTGGTATCAGAAATACAAAAAAAAAATAAGGTAAGTTTTCAATAAATATTTATAGAGAGTTCTGTGGTCAAAACTGTGTTTAAATTTGTAAATTTTGGTTAATCTGGGAAATAGGGAGACAATATCTTTTAGATTCAATTTTAACTTTTCTAAAACAAAATAATTAACAAAGACCCTACATATACAAAACCAAATGCTTGCTGTACTAACTGTTTAAACGTTAATATTCTGCTATAGTGTTGCCCCTTACCTGTAGGGGATTCATTCCAAGACCCCCAGGGAATGCCTGAAACCCAGCCTTATGTGCCCTGTGTTTTTTTCCGATGCATACATATCTATGACAAAGTTTAATTTATAAATCAGGCACCGTAAGAGCTTAACAATAACTAATAATAAGAGAGAGCAATTATAGCAATACACTGTAATAAAAGTTGTGTGCATGTGGTCTTTATTTCTCTCTCAATATATGTGATTGTTACTACACTCATCCTTCTTCTTGGGATGATGTGAGCTGATAAATGCCCACATGATGAGACAAAGCGCGATGAATGATGTAGGCACCGTAATGTAGCATTGACCAGACAGTACATCAGGTGGATTAGCATCTGCTTCTGGACCACAGTCGACTGCAGGTAACTGAAACCATGGAAAGCGAAACCAAGGTAAGAGGGGTCCACGGTACTTGGTAGATGCTTTATTTTATATGCCACATCAGTTATATGAGCAACCTGAATTCTGCAGCATGTTAATGCTCCTCCATGTTTTTCACAACTATCTGAAATGTGCACCGTTCCCCCTTTTCTTTTAAAAAGTAATTAACAACAACAACAAAAAGTAACTAACAGACGTTCGCATTTCTAAAACAAACATTGCATGATTTCTTCCCATCATGAGGAGTGCTTACAAAAGCTTTGAGTCAACAGGAAGCACTTTTGGCCATTGAACTTCCAAACCTGTAAAATAGATAAATAAAAATAAGAGCTAAGCGAGGGGAGGGCGCCTGAATGGCTCAGTCAAGCATCAGACTTGACTCTCAATTTTGGCTCAGGTCATGATCTCACAGTTGGTGGGATGGAGTCCTACGTTGGGCTCTGTGCTGACAGCTCAGAGCTTGCTTAAGAATTTCTCTCACCTTCTCTCTTTGCCTCTCTTACACACTCTCTCTCTCTTTATTTCAAAATAAACAACCCTACATAAAAGAAAACCAAGAATCATTTCTGCTAATGAAAGCCAGAAGTCCATGATGGAGGTGAGGAAAAGCTTGTTTCTGGATTGATTTTGAACTTTAAGCAGATTAAGGCTTGCAGGAATCTGTCTGGATTCACAAAACTCCCTCACCCTCTCTACTGAGTATCTTGGATCTACTAAGATATCTTCACCTGCTTTGTCCCCTTATCAAAGTTACCTTCCCTGAAGCAAAAATGCCTTTCCTTTTCCTCAGGGCAATTTGTTACACTGACATCTAAGAGAAGTCACCCTCTTTTTCCAGTTTGCCTTCTCCTTTTTCCCCTACTTACAGTCTCCTTGCATACCCTAGGGCTCACAGTGGATATTCCCAGTGGCTGAGGGAGATAATGGCTAGAGTAAGAGTGCCGGCACCAACCCGTGTGAAAAGAGCACACAGAATCGCTCTGGTTTTGAGATACAGGTAAAGAACCAATCTGGACGGCACTATTTTTAACTACTTGCAGAAACTGGAGGTGAAAGCATGCTCAACACCGAAGAGGTTTTGCATTGCAGTGAAGATGTGTGAAGTTGTTGCAGGTGACAGATGCACAGGGCTTTGGCCGAAGTAGATACGAGATAATCAAATGTTAAAAAAAAAATAAGGTAGATAAGCACATAATAAAACAAAAGAACACGCCTGAAGGAAATGAACAATGTTTGGCCCCACAGAAGAAAGCAAGGGAACACTGCAGTGAGACTGTAGTTTCTCAATTTCCTGCTGATGAAGCAGACAGTGCTAGTTGCAAATTTCATGCACGTAAATGCACAAACCGACCCTGCCCTTTCTAGGTCTTTGATGTAGTGAATTCTGTCTATTTAACCGATTATTTCTATTTAGTCTTAGGACTTGGGTTAGTCCCAAATCCTCTGACAAATAATAATAATAAAATAATGATATTAATAACAATAATAGGTTCTAAATTGATCTCCTATGCCAGGTACTCTTGAAATTGATCTGGGCAGCACCTGGGTGGCTCAGTCCGGTTAAGCAGTGATTCATGGTTTCAGCTCAGGTCATGATCTCGTGGTTCGTGAGTCTGAGCCCCATGCCGGGTTCTGCGATGGCCAGTCAGAGCCTGTTTGGAATCCTCTCTCTTCTTCTCTCTCTGCCCCTCCCCTGCCCACACTCTCTGTCAAAATAAATAAACTGTAAAAAAAAATTAATCTGAAAGTTATCCTCATCTCACTTTTAGTGGTGCGAAAAATAATTTTCAAGGAGAATGAGTAACTAGCCTAGAATTATTTATTCTGTGGGCTGTGCTTTTAAATCTGGGTTTGCAAACACCCCATGATCACTAGTCTGCTATTCCCATTGCCGTCTCACTAAGGAGATGATGATGCCATAAACTGGCTTCTCTGAAAAGGTGCCACCAGGGAAAAGTTAAATGGATATCTTTGAGCTCATTCTTCTTGCAGACTAAGTTGCTCCCAAGTGGAGAAGACCAACTGTTATCCCTCAGAGAATCTAGAATATATGTGTGGCAGACACTTTTTTTTTTTTACCTAACTAGTAGTCATTTATCTTTTTATCAGACTCTAACCTTTTGTCTAACTCTAACTGGAAGCACAGAGAATCCTATTTCTCTTTGCCTGCAATCGGTTTAGAATGGACATGTGACACAGCACTGGCCAATAGGATTTCAGAACGTGGAAAGAGGGGTGCTTGGGTGGCTCACTCTGTTTGCATTCCACTCTTGACTTCGGCTAAGGTCCTGATCTCACAGTTTATGAGACTGAGCAGGGCACGGGGCTCTGCGCTGACAGCAAGGAGCCTGCTTGGGATTCTCTCTCTCTCTCTGCTTCTCTCTCTGCCTCTCTCTCTCTGTTTCTCAAAAACAATAAATAAACTTTTTTTTTTAAAAAAAAGCATCTCTTAAAAAAATGCCAATGTGATGTTTGGAACAGCAACAGTTATCACTTGTGTGTGTTAAATGTATATATATATATATATATATATATATATATACTTATATATATATATATATACACACACACACACGTATATATATACATACATACATATATACACATTGAATATATATATATAGTTCTTCTTTCCTTTCTCTGTTTCTTTTTCCCTGTTCTTACCTCAATATTTTATAATTGTCTGCTTTTCTGTCTCCCCTTCCTACCAATCTATAAACTCATCCAGGACAAGGATGTGTATTCCCGTGGTCTAAGCACAGTGGTTACTTTGTAACAGGTCCTCACCAATCATCTGCTGAATAAATCAGTGAATGCCTAAATGACCGGAATGTAATTACAGGGAGACTGTAAGAAATAAAAGACTGGTGGTCCTTTGTGATGTTGTGGAATGAAACATACACACTGAGGGCAAAAGAAGGTAACATACAGAATTACTCTGCATCACAAGGCTGCATAGACCTCTAAACAGATGGTGCAGCTCAGAGGAGGGAAAAGGCCTTCAGAAAGTGAAGGATCGTGACATCTAATACAGTTCAGTGAAGACGAGTAGCAGGACATCCCGAGTAAGAGGAACTGTATGAGTGGTACCATGGACGCAGAATAATTAGGATGTCAAAGAACGGGAGAGAGCCAGGCTAACTGTAAGGTAAGTGGAAGTAAGGATACACGCTTTAAAACCTAGATTGGGGATATTAGCAATTCCTTTAGTCAATTAATAGAAATTCCTGAGTACAGCCTATGTGCCAGGCACACTTTTGTAGGTTTGGGGCCGGCACAACTATGGCAAATCATATGGTCTGTTAAAGGTGACAGGTGCTTGGGGCGCTTGGGTGGCTCAGTCAGTTGAGCGGCCGACTTCGGCTCAGGTCATGATCTCGTGGTCTGTGAGTTCAAGCCCCGCGTCGGGCTCTGTGCTGACCGCTCAGAGCCTGGAACCTGTTTCAGATTCTGTGTCTCCCTCTCTCTGACCCTCCCCTGTTCATGCTCTGTCTCTCCCTGTCTCAAAAATAAATAAAACGTTAAAAAATTTTTTTTTAAATAAAAAAAAAAAATGGTGACAGGTGCCATAGGGAAAACAGAACAGTTTAGGGGGCATGAAAGAAGCTTTTAGGTAGGGAGGTGGTGTGCTATTTGAGTAGGGTGGAAAGAGACTTTGGAGCACAGGTTCGAAAACACGGACAGAGACACATGGGAAGCATGTCCAGCAGAAGGACTAGTATGTGCAAAGGCCCTAAGGTGACAGCACGGCTGGCATGTTCCCACTGCAGCAAAGAGGCCAGAACAGCTCAGTAGACTGGATATGGAGAGAACAGGAGGACAGAGCAACCCTCTAGGAGCTTCCCGAGTGTAATTCAAAACCAACCCCTATGCTGACAGCATGGGGAAAGACCTCCATATTGGTAGGTGAGAGTTTAAACAAGCAATGGGAACTTACATAAGATACTTGTCTTGGGCAGCAGCGGGACAGATTGGATCCCCACACTACTCTGCCAGATTTTAAGTTTATATGGAGGCCTTAACCGGATTCAGTCATGTATACCGTGCAGGTGCTCTCAGCACTATACCCCTCTATCACGGCTACGTCCTTGACACAGCCTCTGGGAGTGGACACATCAAGCAGAACCCATACTCCAAAGACAGGGAAAGGGTGCAGAGCCCCTGATCGCCCAGCTCCAGCTCACGGGTTAACTGGCTAACGCATCCTTCCGATGACTTTCCCCAGCAGGAGGAGAGAGCAGAAAAATAATGGGTGAGGAAGACGGGGGCCTTGTGGGCCATAATGAAGACTTTGACTTATATTCTGAAATTATGTTAATAATGAGGAAATGAGAAGAATAAAGAAAAAATAGTGTCAGGTAGCTCCTATGTGTCTCCGGTTGTGCTAAGGGCTTCAGGTCATAAAGATGCCAGAATACAGAACTGTGAGCACAAAAAGCACACAATCAGAGCTACGGATTACCTACTTTTCCCTTCCTCGTAGAACTTCTCAAATAGCACGTCTCAAGCGCTATTTACGCATGACCTTCGTACACGAACTTGACATAAGCAGAGCCAGTCTGGTGAGTAGGCAAGCTGAAACCCACATATAATATAAGTCGAATGTAATAAAAGCTCCCATTTGTGAACATTATCAATAAAATGTGGACAACAGCAATGATAGTAACGCAACCATTGGATTAAAGAACGACAGTAGGTGCTTAGGTGATAGTTATGCAAACTGATGAGCATGAAACACTTTAGCGAAGGGAAGGAAGGAATAAACTTTGACTAGAGTCACAGAGAAGGCACTCCAGAAGAGGTAGAATTTCCCGTGGAGTCCCCGAATGATGAATCTGCCACGGAAGGACTATCAGATAGGGAGATACCCATCGCCAACGGTTGAGTGGGTTGTGTCACCTGCAAGAGCCCACGCTGCATGAGAATGTTCTGGGTAGGACAGAGCAAGAGCTTGGCAGAACGATACAAATTGGGGCGGTGGATTGGGGCTTACTCTGCACTTGGAGCTACAAGGATAGAAAGGGAATGGCCCCCTTTGGTACTGAAGACGAATTTGGTTGCGATCGACAGAAACCGACCTGGCTCAGGCCAAAAAGAGATTTTTTGTTTTGAATCATGTGACTAAAACATCATAAGAAATATCTCAGGCGGGGCTGTTTTCAAGTGATTGAGGCATTAAAGATTCCTTCCATCTCTCTCCCTAGCTGGCTTCAGTCTAGATCAAGGGATCCTTCCATGGCGTCAGGCCAACAGCATCACGCTGGTCATCCGTGCCGTCTGTAACCTCGCAGACAGTCTGTCCTTTGGTCCTTACCAATGGGTTACTCAGGAGTGTGAGGAATAATTTTCATTGGACCAACAATGGACAGTGCCCCCATCACTAATCATCACGTGGCCAGGCCAGAGTCAAACCCCAAGAGCCAGGGCAGATGAGGCGTAAGACCAGCGTCCCTGTTTCCCCCAGAACCACCGGACTGAGGAGCTGTGATAGTTCTTCAAACAAAATGGGAAGTGCTTTTCCCACTAACTGACCATCAAAGACATTACTTTTCCAAACTCTCAAATGTCCACTCTATGCAGTAACCAAAAAAAAAAAAATATTTTTTGGACTTTTTAACTGTCTTGGTAACTCATTCTGCTCATTCTTCCTAGTACCATTTTTTAACATTATATTAGCATATAAATACATTTTATTTCCAAGGACAGTAATAAATTTTGAATACAAATGGTTTTAGTATCTATAGGAACATACCATCAAAAGGGAGACAAAAAAGTAACGTTTCATCTCTTGAATTATTTAACAGGTGGACTTTATCGAGCATCATGCTGCTATGTTTTTAATTATATCTTCACGAACTTAAACTATCTTTTGCAAGCTCATCAGTAAAGTTCTACAGAGCTCTCCTGGCTCACCAAGTTCAAAGCTACACTCTAGGTCGATTTTATTTAAAGTCTACCGACAGCATGCAGTGGGGAAACATTAAGTACCACTTAAATCTGTTACTGAATACCTCATCAGGAATATACTGGAAAAATACTCCAACTCTGACTTCATCGTGATCCATTACAAACTCCCGTTGGCCCAATTTTCACACAGATGCCTAACCGTAACATGAAAAATCCCTAGCTTTTAAGATGATGAATGGCGATCCTTCTTTCTGACCCTCATCAATTAGCATTCAAATCTAAAATCAACAGAATATTAACTTCTGTAAGGCCACAGTTTAAAGCTGAATCTCCCTAGATCCTTCACATGAGTGTGGAAGACATGACTCAAGGAAATCCAAGGGGACTTTTAGACCAGAATGTTCCAGTAAGAGCATGTAAACATTAAAGGATTATTTGGTATGAGGTCAGTTTAAGGAAAGATTTAAGTATCTAAGTGGTAACTCCTTCAGGTTGAGTAAAAAATGAGGATTTGTAAGAAAACTCCTCCCCATGAAAATTTTCATGTTCCCCCACAGATCTTGAGTCCGTCCCTACTTTGTAGCAAACAGTCTAATATACTTACTTCTTTGCAGCAGACATAGTGAGCAAAACCTACCAATTAGTCCCCTGGGCCCTGCCATGGTTACGAGCTTGAGCTCTGGTCAGGTAGATGCTTGGCTTCAAATTCCAGCTCAACAGGGGAGCTTTTTTTTCAGCTCTCCAGATCTCAGTTTTGCTCAGCAGAATGGGATTAAAATGATACCATCCCAAAGGCTCACCGCAAGAATTGAATGATAAACTGTAATGAAAGCATTCATCACCCAGCCCCACGTCGCTCAGGTGCTCAAGAAACCAAAGTGATATGAAAGAAAAAAGAGATTTAAGAGTGAACATATGTTACAAGATAGTTACACATGAAATGTTTGCAGGTGATCATTCTTCCTTAGGAAATTTGTAGTTTAATGGCTGCCTATTTAGGAGAAAGGTAATCTCACCCCTTGGTGTCTGCTAACTCAGACACAGCCAGTGTATCTCTTTTTGGTGTCTTTGTCTATTTTGTTAAGTATCCCCTCCTCCCGCCCCCTCCCCAAGCTACTTCTGGGCAATTAAGTCCTATTTTTTTTTTAATTTTTTAAATCTTTATTTATTTTTGAGAGAGAGACAGAGTGTGAGCAGGGAAGGAGCAGAGAGAGAGGGAGACACAGAATCTGAAGCAGGCTCCAGGCCCTGAGCTGTATGCACAGCCGGACGCGGGGCTCGAACTCGCAAACTGCGAGACCATGACCGGGAGCCGAAGTCGAAGGTTCAACCGACTGCGCCGCCCAGGTGCCCCAAGGCAATTATGTGCTATTTTATCTGAAGGTCTGTAAATTCTTTTCATTTCAATCACAACTAAATGCCATCCCTATTTTTGCTCTGTACAAAAACTAGAGCCCCCCTCTTATTGGAAGGAGAGTATTGGCAGTGAGTACGCTATAAATTATACCGTAAGGCATTATTTCTCATTATGACCACTCTGTGCATAGAAAAGTATTGATTAAAATGGGTCAATATATGTAACCCACATAAACAAGACTGAAAACACCAGGCAAGAGGATAAGGAACTATGGTCAATGAGGAATTAAAAAAAATAGGGGTGCCTGGGGTGGCTCAGTTGGTTAAGTGGCCAACTTCGGCTCAGGTCATGATCTCCCTGTTGGTGAGTTCAAGCCCCACATTGGGCTCTGTGCTGACGGCTCAGAGCCTGGAGCCTGCTTTGGAATCTGTGTCTCCCCCTCTCACTGCCCTTCCCCTGCTCATGCTCTGCCTCTCTCTGTCTCTCAATAATGAATAAACATTTTTTAAAAATTTTAAAAATTTCTGTGATCAGCAGCTAAAGAAAAAATGCACTTGCTTTGTTTTATGCTAATATGTGTTTTTTTGTTTTGTTTGTTTTTTAATGTATGAAACTGAATCAATAGACCTTACGGGAGTGTTTTCCGGCTGGAGATATTAAAGTTCTCAATATGCTTCAGACTTTTTCACCAGTGCCATCCCCAAAAGACATTCCATGGGGCATAGAAGGATCTCAAAAGATGCATTTCGTGCAAACCATGATACTTTCTTCCATGAATAATCAACCTGTTTAGTGGTATCCACCTGGTTTTCAAATACTTCACCTTTTGGGGGAATATTTTATATATAAGAAACCAATGCGGCTAACATTAGCAAGAAATTGAGAGTTACCGTGGGCTATAGAGGCTCCATTATGTTTCTTACAAAGAGGCCATTCTTATTATCAGAAAAGAAAACTCCTACTTGCGATGAATAAATATAAATTACAAAGCACTGATAATAATTTTAGAACTTAATACATAGATACATCCTGGGATAAAAAGTAACGAACAAGTAATGCCTAGTATGTTCCACATTCTGGAGCCTGAGGACATATATACATGGATACGCAATTCATACCAAATCGTTATCCAAGTGTGAATATTCGGCTAGCCTCGAGCAAGAGCTCTTCGCAATCACAGAGCAGAAGCAGCACCCCAACATAAAACTTGCACCCCGCATCCCTCTGGAAGCCCAATTCCGTGTGTTACAATGCTCTCCATCACAAACGGGCCCTTCCCCTAAACGGTTGATGCTCCGAGGCCAGCATTTGAAATCTGCTACATGTTTTTGGCTCAAACCCAAGTCCTCTCTTAGTCAATAGGCAAAATTCATTCAAATGAATTTTCTGCATCCAAGTAAAGTAAAGGTGAGAAAATACAGAAAGGCCAGGGATTGAAATAAAAGAAACTCTATCCCAGAGAATGGTCTCATAATTATAATAGCTCATTTTAATCACTGTGATTGTTTAATATATCATGAACACAGAGCTTTAAGGATAATAATTGTCTTATCAGTCACAATCTCTTTGTTATAGCCAGTGCTCATTTGGGATTTAGCACCACACAGCTCCCTCTTCCCCGTCCACTTCCCTCACATATCAAGTGGCCTTAATTACGTGGGCAGTCAGACACTCTCTGGAGACAAATCTGGAGATGACGAAACATCAGGTTAAGAAGAGATGCTCGCTCATTCCTCCTTTGTCTCTGCTCAGTCCCCTGTCGCTAGCATTGCCTCCACAGCTTTTTCCATTTTGGAGATACTTTAAATGTGAAACAAGTAATTCAGCTGAAAATTTTCAGTTATTTTTTTGTGTGTGTGTGCATGCTTCATATGCTGGGTTAAAACCATTAGCATATAACAAAAATCTGAACAGATGCAACGCAACAGATTCCTTAAGGGAATCCATATTTTTACATATTTTGTAATAAGGAAACTGTCAGTCCCAGATGGTGTCAAGCTAATACCGGTGGTTTGCTTGCTGATAACATACTAAAAAATAAAATTAATTGTATTCTATTTGATGACAATGAAGTCATTATCATATATACTGCACTCTTAAAGGAAACGGATCCAAAAGATCGGCTTCCTGGATGATTAGGTTTATTTAGTTTCTTGGCCTGGCCAGAAAAAAAAAAAAAAAATCCAACTTGGATCTTAAGAGTTGGAATTCCCTCACACCTGGCACGAAAATGCACTACGCATTATAAATGTGGTGAATTAGGGGAAAAAAAGAAGAAAAAAAACCACCACTATGCTGAATTTCTAACAATATTAGTGAGAAGCCTGGTGGTATAAATACACATCAGACACTTCCAATTCTGCCTCCCAAAGAGTTACGTGAATTACTGAAATCGTTCTTGGCTAATTCGTGGTGAAGCCATCTTCCATATTTCAAGTCCTGGTTGGTAGCGTTGGCCAATCGTTTCAAGTCACGCTTACACGGAAGTGTAAACCTTGAATAGAAAATCTAATATTGGCATGCATTTTTGGAATACTTGCACAGTTATTTTTCAAAAGCAGTGCATTTTCTTGATGTATCTTTTAATCTGCAATCCACTTTGAGTAGTTCCTTTCGTATATAACCTCATTATTTAATACTTATAATAATCATACAATAAAATGTCTCCTGGGGCTCCTGGGTGGCTCGGTAGGTTAAGCGTCCGACTTCAGCTCAAGTCATGATTTCACAGTTCACGAGTTTGAGCCCCGCATCAGGTTCGGTGCTGACAGCTCAGAACCTGGAGCCTGCTTCAGATCCTGGGTCTCCCTCTCTCTCTCTGCCCCTTCCCAGCTCTTTCTCTGCCTCTCTCTCTCTCTCTCTCAAAAATAAACATTAAGATTTTTTTTAATGTCTCTTTTCATTCTCCTATTTTAACCACAACTCTTTCTAGATACTACATTGGAAATCATTTTTACAGGTAATATGTTCTTACTTTGTATTATAGGTTACATCCTTTTATCCAAGAAAAAAACAAAAGGGACAAAAAAAAAGTTATGACCCTGTACTAGCTATGTATGTATCTATCTACCTATCTACCTCACTACCCATGAATTTTGCTGCGCCCCAAATCAGTACATTATGCTGGGATGTTTTTGTTGATGATGAGCTGAGATTATAACACCATATGCTATGTAACATTGGTTATGGTATTATTTTCCAAGTTAAGATTTATTCTTTGTATAATGGCATAAAGAGTATGCCCCTCTGCAAGTGAGTGGACAGGACTCACTTGTAGCATAATATAGAAAAATAACCATAGTAAATATGGCTCCTTCTTTGGAAGGTTGGAAAGCCTGACAGTCAACTGACCAGGTCTTCAGAGATCATGAGCAAAATAAAAAATATATATTTATAAAAATCCATGAGCAGCCCAAAGTATATAAATAATAGAATAGATTCACATACATTGAATCTATATATCATAAATGTTTTAACAGAAACGCAATTTTTAACCCTGAATCGATACCATTTTTGATAGTCAGAGGCTACTTAGTTAACACCCAGCTATTTAGCTTGTCAGAATATAAATTGCAGTAGATGATAATGGCTGTATAAATATCTATATGCAGGTTAGAATTTATTGGAAACTTATTTGTGGTAACATAAATAGAGCTGATTACGTTCTTTCAAATCACATAGGTGTTAGATGTCCTCCCTTAAACAAGATTCCCTGAATGACTAACCCTTGGCATCGGGTGAGTTGATACATATTCAGTGTGCTAGTCTATGAAATAGTTAGCCATGGTTACTCTACGGAGAGCAATGCTGTCAAACAAAACTTACAGGCATGGAAAGATTACAGAGACCTTAGCGGTCGCCATTTTTTTTTCCCTCTGCTGGTAAGAAACTCAAGGGACAGGCCACACAATACAGACCTGGGACAAGGGGTTTCTAACGGTTTAATTTCAATTGTTGAAATGTGTATGCCTGTGATTTTCAATAGGAGATAGTAAAAGTCTGATAAAATGTGATTTGTGAGCAACAAATCAGCAACCAGATCAAAATGGATCTCAAAATTTCAATTAATTTTGAGCGGCCTAACCCATAGCAGGGTGGCCATTTTAGGAGTGATAATTTCAAGGTAATGTCTCTCCATTCCTGGGCTTATTAGAATGCTTTTTTTTTTGTTTCATTTTCTCAAAATCACCGACACATACAAGAGGAGAAGAGGAAACAGACAAAACAGAAACATAGTAATTATCATCACCACTAACACCATAATTATCATATAATTTTATATATATATTTGATATATACATATATTTATGTGTGTACATATATATACATATATATATATATAAATGTAAAGTTTGCTACATATATTATGTAAAGTTTGCTATCCTATAAAATGAGATGTGGACATTTTTATGATATGTCAGTGATCCAAATCCATCCCAGATCTCAAGGTATCATATACCAACTAATTTGACTTTAAAGTCAGTGGCAGTGTGGTGTAACAGAATGGTTCAGGGTTCGGATCCCAATATCATAGCTTGGGTTTTAGCTCAGCTTTAATGGGCAAGACTGTCAATGCCCATGAACCTCAGTGTTTTCAGCTCTTAAATGGAGATAAAAATGTCTGTTGTACTTACTTTTGCTGGGCCGCTGGAGGTCTCCAAGGACATAATTTACCTGGCCATGATTAGAACACTGGTAACGTTCTAGATCCGGTAGGGCTTGTGAAAATGACAAGTAGGCAGGTTTGACGAGAGGGTTTGGGGGTCCAGGCAGGCGACACAAAATCTCAGCGCTCTTTCTCCTCGGTCACGGGAAGCAGCAGCTTGCATTCTCCAGTTTGGAAGGCACAGGCTTGTCAAGCAAGATTTTAACAGACTGTCTGGCACCGAGTAGAATTCTCCCAAAGACCTGGCCAGGGAATTAGTTTAAGTAATAGTACGTCAACTACTCACCCAGACAAATACTAGTTGAAGTTTCAAACGAATTAGGATTTCCTGTGCAGTGTTAGAAAGACACCAAGTGTGTCGTTGGAGGTTGATTTGTGCGAGGTCTGCCAAGTCTCTGGAACATGAATATCATACTTTGCAGATTTCCTTGGGTAGGACTATATGGCCTTAGAAGCAAACAACACCTTGAAAGTCATTCCACATCATAGTTAATTTGGATTCGGTGGTGTTCCATTGCAGTGCCACAAGTTTTATTAATGACACTCTTGGTTAGGAACACTGGTCTAGACTTTATTGTTTCTGTTTACATTTCAGTCCCTCAAGACCTACCCCGTAGTGCTTAGTAGGTACCCCAAGCACCTAAATAAACCAGCAAGTCCCTAAGTGCATTTGTTTGCATCGTAAATAACCTTGCCCTTGTTGTAGCAGGTGCTGGAGCGGTTCAGGAAGAACCCTTTTTACATTTGATTATATCATTTATTGTGAGGGTACCAAGTTTTCAAACATATGCTCAGTCTTTCATTCCAGTTCGGCCTGTGTAAAGCCTGAGCTTTCTGTGGAAAAGTCATTTTCAAGGGTGCCAGTGTATTGCCCGAGAAACGCTATAATTCTGGACTAGCTATTACAAAACTTGAGTGGTCACATGGCACCGTGGCCTGGCAGGGAAACACCTGCGCTGTGCCCCAGAAGGAACACTTACCTGCTTTAATTCCCAATTCGCAGGCATTCACGGGCAGGAGGAAGAGGGAGAAAGAGTGACTAAAAGTGGCAAAATGTAGCCTATTGAATACCTCCATCGCCTTGTAATTGCTCTGGTCTAGGTACTTATTCTTGTAAATGGGATTTTAGGACCCTAAATTGGTGGGTGATGTGCTTGGTAATGTTTTGTGAGGGGTGGTATAGAGTTCTTTATAAAACCGGTTGAGTGCTTTAGGGGTTTAAAATATATACTTCGTCCTAAGGAGATTGAATTTGGAAAGGATATTTTCTTGTTCATGCTAGTGAATTATGCTATTTGTCTAAGTAAAAGAATGTTTGGTTCAACAATTTTGAGTTGGCGTTAAAATGGTTCTACGAGAATTCGCCAAGACCCCATAAATAAACATTAACGTGCTATGTGTGTATGCAACTACGATCCTCAGGGCAGATTCCTTTTCAATATAAACGCACAGCTGGAGTTAAAAAGATACCCCATCTTAAGAGGGTTCTTGCTTGCTATAGCCAGTAAGTTAAAAAAAAATTAAAGAACTGTTTCCTTTTACAAATCTTTCTTCTAATGGGTGCATTTATATGCACAATCCATAGCTGTGTTAAAGTAGCAGATTTCAATAGGAAAAGGACTTAGGAAGAAAGCCCATAGATTCAAAATAACGTAATCTCTTTGTATACTCTTTTGTATGTTTCAAGGTAATTTGATATGCATTATATAATGTCAGGATTCACAAAAACCCTTCAAATCAGATAGTACTTTACCGGGTAATAAGGCAAGAGAGGTAAATTGACAGGTACTTATTTCAGACGGCATCTAATCTTGTGGCTTTAAGACCACTGCTTGCTTAGCATAGCATAGCACTGAGCCATGCCCATATGAACAGTGGTTTGGATCAAAAAGATCTTTCTGCTTAACCCCTCTGATATCCTGGCTCTCCTCTCTCACTCTGGCAGCTCAAGCATGAATACTATTTTCAATATGGGGTGTGGTCATTCCCTTTGTAGGAACAGATCAGCCTGACAGGTGGTGAGACTTTTCAAAAACATCATTATTAATATGATTAATATTTACTTGAAAGACATCATCACTAGTCATTTCAAGAAGATGAGGAACATGTTTATTCCTGATTTGTTCACTGCTAAATCCGCAACACAGAGACAGTTCTCAGTACTTAGTTGTGAACCGTCAATAAAATGTTCCTGAAAGAAAAAATTCGCAACTGAATCCTGTAAAAGGCTCTGAGCTCCACATGGAAATGATGATTCTCTGAGCCTTCGAGTTTGTGCCTTCAAATCTTGAGACTTCTTCTCCAAGCTTATTTACAACATTGGCACTGAGTCAAGATAGTTTATCAATAAATAATTTGCATTTATCTTGTTTCCTATAGTTGAACTGCTGAGTAAATCTTCTTTGCATTTGATGTTTTACTTTGGAGTGGTGATAATTCATTCCCATCAGGCTTCTGATCTAACACTTATAGCTTCCCAAATACGTGGAAAAAGACACAAGGTAATTTACTAGACAGAACTCTCTCTGATGAGCTTCCCGGGTCACATTCAAAGTAGCTCATTTCTTTGATTAGCCGTATCTTTGTTTTCTCACCCCAAAAGGTGAAGTGCGAATAAGAACACACTGGCCAGGAATAGTGTATGGACAGTCATAGCTTTATTCTCAAGGAGTCAGTGCTGGTTTATTTAAAGCTGTCCTTTATTTGAAGTGCCATTTTGTTATTACAAGCTTATATAATACTACCTGGCTTCCTGTTAAAAAATACGTGTTTTATTAATCCCATTGCTTGGGTTTATTTGTATTTCTGGTAAGAATAATATGTAATTTATTTCTCCCCCCAAAATATGTGAATATGGTCTCTTTGTAAAAATAAACAAACGAAACAATTACAAATAACACCCAAGTGCCCTTTACATAATCGCCACGACCACTTTCCTCCAGGCCACCAATCGCCACTTTTTCCTCAAGAGAAACAAACACTCACATTAATGGAGTTTGGGTAGGCCTCAGGTCTTTTTCCGTGTGCATGCACACAACCCATCTGGATTCATGCAAACTACGTAATACAGTTTTGTGGCTGGGTTTTATCTTTCATTTGTTTTTTTCTTAAAATTTTTTTTTTCAACGTTTATGTATTTTTTTCGGACAGAGAGAGACAGAGCATGAACGGGGGGAGGGGCAGAGAGAGAGGGAGACACAGAATCGGAAACAGGCTCCAGGCTCCGAGCCATCAGCCCAGAGCCTGACACGGGGCTCGAACTCATGGACCGCGAGATCGTGACCTGGCTGAAGTCGGACGCTTAACCGACTGCGCCACCCAGGCGCCCCTGTTTTTTTCTTTAAAAATATTTTGGAGGACACCTGGCTAGCTCAGTCAGAAGAGCACGTGACTCTTGATCTCAGGGTGGTGGCTCCGAGCCCCATGTTGGGTGTAGAAGTCACTTAAATAAATAGAACTTAAAATACCTTTGGTGATTTTGTCTGTGGCTGTACCTGTAGTGCAACTTCAATTTCTTCATTCCTATGACCTTGATTGCTTCATAATATTTCTTGGTATGGATACACCATCTATGCGTGTAATTATCTGGCTACCAACAAACATTTAGATTGGTAATCAATTCTTTCCATTATTACCAATAATGCTGCCATGAATGCCCATAGATACTATCCTTACGGTTACCAGATTTATCAACTCAAAAAAAAAAAGAACATATGTATACAAAAGAAAAAAAAAACATTGTTTATCTGAAATTCATATTTAATGAGCACCCTGTATCTTATCCGGAAACCTTATTTTGTATGCAGATGTGCAAGCGCATTTTAGATTAGATATCAAGAATTAGGATGGCTAGGAAAATGTTAATGGACACACTTTACATTAATTTTCATAATTTTTGCCTTCTGTTCTCTTAAATTGACATCGGTGATACTTTTGTTGTAGTTTTCCCAGACTTAAAAGGTGAAAGCTAGTTAAATTTACTTTTTAATTGCTTTTTTAGTGATATTTGTATATAAAAATGAGCATGGATGTCTTAAGAACATGGCTTTATTTTGCTCCACAAATTAAACATGCCTGTGAAACGAACCCACAGATGGAGAAATAGAATATTACCAGAGATTCCCACCCCCCCGGGTCTTACTTCCCACACACACAGCACAAAGAAAATCCAGTATTGTGACTTCTAATAGCTTAGGTTATTATTATTGTTTTGTTGGGTTTATTCTTTACAAGAATGGAATCATAGCACATGTAATGTGTCCAACTTTTTCTGCTCAACATTTTGTTTGTGAGATTCATCCATGTTCATAATTTCCAATCATGCATTTTCATTGCTGTATGGTTTCAGCTAATTTTAAGACTATGACTTTTCCTCTGAGTACCACTTTGGCCCCATTCCAAAGGTTCGTTCGTGTCAGGTATTGTTCACGTTTTTTATAACACAGTTCTAAACTATGTTTCATATATCATTATTAATCCAATTATCACTTAGAATCAAATATCTTTGGGGAACCTGGGTGGCTAAGTAGATAAAGCAACCGACTTTGGCTCAGATCATGATCTTGCAGTTCACCCTGCTGTCAGGCTCTTCACTGACAGCTCAGAGCCTGAAGACTCCTTTGGATTTGGTCCCTCTCTCTCTTTCTCTCTGTCTCTCTCTCTCTCTTTCTCTCTCCAAAATAAATAAAAACATTAAAAAGAAATTTAAAAAATTGAATATCTTTTAACAAATGGGCTTTACACTCCCTTCTTTCTCCTTTTTGTTGATCAATACTATTTTTCTTGGCACATTGTTCCTTCCATCAGCTCAAAATATTGCTTCTTTTCTCTTTCAAAACCATGAATTGTAATTTTTTTTATGAAGTAAATATTGCTACTCCTATGCTGTTTACTTGCTTGGTATATATCCCTCCTCTCTCCCCCATTGCTTTGTTTAGGTGACCGTAAATAGCTGTTTGGTGTAGGGCTGGATTTTTTTCATCACCAAACCTTAAACCCTGCTTCCAAATAGGCAAATTTAGCCCATTCTCTCAATTTATAAGGACTGATTTAGAATTATTTTTTCTATTTTTAATTATTACCCGGAAATTTAAGAAATAAATATATTTCTACGCAAACTTTAGAGTTAGTCTAGCAGAATCTTCTTCCTGAGTCAATCAGGACTCGGCCTAATTTTCTATGCTGAATTACTATTTCTGCTCTCCTGAGGTTCTCTCAGATTATTATCACTCTCTTCAAAAAATCAATATTTACTTGCACTTAGATTTTTTTTATATCCATGGCTTTCTATATATTCTCTATTCTTACCATGTGCCATGTAAGTTCTTGTTGATTATGCCTTCCAGTATTCCTTTCAAAGAAAGACTACAGATATATTATCCTGGACACCCATATTCCTGGTATTGTCTCATTTTACATTGCAGGCCTATCTGAGAAATTATCTGGCAGAGCACAGAATAATAAGCTCCAAACTATAATCCTTAAAGACTTTGAAGATATTTATCAATTCTATTACAGTTTTTAGTAGTGCCAATTAAAGTATGATGTCAAGCAAATTCCTATTTCACTTTAAGACACTTTGTTTTGTATTTGTGTGTTTGACTTAGTGAAATGTTTAGCTTTGTTTTTTGTTTGTTTGTTTGATTGATTAGTACTCTGAAACTTCACCCAAATTTATTTAGGTTTTATATATTTTTGTTATGTATTTTTGTTTGTTTGGGAGAGAATTACTTATTCATTTGGCTTGGCACTCAATGCCCCTTTTCAAACTGGAGATTCATGTAGTACTTCTATTCTGGATCAATTTTTCTATCATTATTTTACCATCTCCTTATTTTAATTCTCCCTAGGTTCTCTTACTGCAATTCCTATTGGATGGATGTCAGATATACTAGAACTATTCTCCATAACTTTTATGTTGTCTTTTGTATTTCCCATCTTGTAAACTTCTGTTGGCTGCTTTTAAAGAGATTCAAAGGGATACATGCACCCCAATATTTATAGCAGCATTATTAACAATAGCCAAATTATGGAAAGAGCCCAAATGTCCATCGAATGGATGAATGGATAAAGAAGATGTGGTATATATACACAATGGAATATTATTCAACCATAAAAGAATGAAATCTTGCCTTTTGCAATGATGTGGATAGAGCTAGAAAGTATTATGCCAAGCAAAATAAATCAGTCAGAGAAAGACAAATACCATACGATTTCACTCATATGTGGAATTTAAGACACAAAACAAATGAGCAAAAAGGGGTGGGAAAGAGAGGCAAACCAAGAAACAGACTCTTAACTCTTGAGAACAAACTGATGGTTACCAGAGGGAAGATGGTGGGGGTGGGGGAGAGGGATGGGGTAAATGGGTGATGGTTATTGAGGGCACGTGCTGTGATGAGTACCAGGTGTTGTATATAAGCGATGAATCACTAAATTCTATACCTGAAACTAATATTACACTGTATGTTAAAGAACTGAAATTTAAATAAAAAACTTGGAGAAAAAAATACGGCAAATTAGTTCAGCTCTGTATTGAAAGTACAAGTTAATCCTGAGATTAGTTGCTGTGATTATTTCAAGGTTCGCATTTTCATTTCTGAGATCTATTGTTGTTATTTTAGTGGTACATATGTTGTTATTTAGTGGTACAGTTTCTCCTGTAAAGTCTATTTCACCTGCTTTTCTGAAACTCTGTTCTCTTAAATGTAAGTTCTTCCGCTTGTTGAATTATTTTCTTCTTTTCTACACATGCTATACACATTTTTTTAACCAATGTTTAGTGTTTTGGCTTAGTCCTTATTCTGGTTTCTGCCAGTTTTTGCAGACAGCACGGGAAGTATGCGACTTGCTGAACTATTCCGTTTGAAATTAATAATTATTTTATGATAACTATCGTTGTGTTTGATGAGCTTAGAGCTTCAAGATCTGAAATGTATGTAAAGTGGTCACATCTGAATAATTATCTTACCCATTTAAAAAGAAGTCATGAACCTCCATTTTGCATGCTGCAATTTAAAGCTCTTTCTTTGTGCTGGGGTTGGATAAGAATTTAGTCATTCTCTGTCTTTTAGTGAGGAATCCTTAGACTACACGTGTTTTGATTTTCTGGGGTGGGTTGTCCTAAATATGTCTCCTGGGCCCCTTGGAAAAGCTACTAATTCCCTGGCACATCTCTTGGAGATTCTTACATGGGTAATCCAGAGAGATTATTTTTATTAACAGACGCTCCAGGTAAATCTCACGATCTGGCAAATTTGGGATAAGCAATACCTTTGCAACAGGTAGAAATCCACATCACTCATCGGCGGCGGGGAGGGGGGTGGGCACTGATTTCATTTCACCGGAGTGATGAGATTAAATTGAAGTTTAATCTCAGGTAAAATTCTGGGCCCTTGTTGGGCAAACACTCAAACATCTGCTAAATGTGATATTTTAATCCCTAATTGGTGACGTTTACTGTGCTTTGTGGCACTTGTGATTCAAAATCATTTTGCGGACACTTGACAGAGAAGGTATGCAGGACTAAACCGCTTCCACCTGCTAAAATAGGTTGCATTTTAAGCAGGGTTAACTGAGGTGCACCATTTGGAAATAGTTTGCAAAAATGCCTCAATTCTCTCGGGAGGCAGTCTGCTTGCCTTGTGGTTTCTGAGTGCTTCAAGGCTTAAACCTGATCTCCACGTCAATCAACCAGGAATCAAAAAGAAGACTGGATAACAGTTTTACTAATCTGAACAATTTTTGAACATGGCAGAGTTTTGCTGCCATTTGCTATCACCGCACCCTAGTTCTTGTGTAGAATTTTATGGCATACTGTGTAATATTGTGTCATTCGCAGAGGCTGATTGCCTTGACTTCACAGCAAGCAGTAATAGTTAATTTCAGCTAAAGCTGATAAAGATAGTTCTACAAATGGTTTGAATCACTGTCGTCAAATCCTGCGGTAAAAAAAAAAAAGCTGGTTTCCCACGGCTTATCCTTATCAAGATGGGAGATAGACAAATGTCAAACAGTCTGAAGGTTTAATTTGTTTAAAGCAGGAATCAAAACTTGGCAAGTTCTGCGCAGGTTATTTATTTACTTGGTTGTTTACTTGTGGGGCTGGGATGAGAAGGTAGGGGGAGAAGAGAATATTCAAATTGCCTGGATATGTAGGCTGCAATGGGAATATTGTGACCATATCACGTTGTATTCAGCACATGTATTTATTTAGCATTAATTAATTTTCCAAGTCGTTATATATGAGTAACCATTTGTTAATTGTGGCTCAATATTTTCCGTATTTCATGGAAGCAAAGAAAAAAAGGAGTGTAGTTATAGGGGGGAGAAGAAATGCTAGCTTAAAGGGAAAAGAAGATCAATGTAAACTAACTTTAATTTAGATCCAAGGTTTGCCTTTTTCCTAATGACATTATCTATACAATCCCTGCTTGGGCAGATCAGACCCAAAAACTGGGGAAGGGTCCACTGGGTAATACTGAGGCTCTGGACAGGGACATCAGAAACAAAGTTCTTGAGGTTGTGACACAAAAGGAAGTTGATAATAACGTTGAGTAATTGTGCCATAGTGATTATATTGGTTATTACTAATATTAAAAGAAATAATTATAATGACATAAAATATTCCTGAAGAGATTGAATAGCTAAGGCAAAATATAAAAATACCATCTGTAAGTAACTTTGGGGATCAGGCTGGTATATTACCTTTCAGTGTGCACCTTTCTCCTGTGCACATTTCTGTTAGACTTTGTTTCTTCCAAATATCAGAAAAGCCATCACTAACTGATACTGACTTACATGCTCCCTGCCCCTGCCTGAGGAGAAAGAAAATGGGGAAAGTAGGAACATAAACCTCGATTCGGGGCTCAGATCACATGGCTAGGACCCAATTTTCCCTTCAATCTCTCCTCTGCTTCTTCAGGAATGCCTGAATTCGCACACAGCATGCCCCCACCCCCACCACACATATACATGCACCCTGGGGAAAACCAACATGGCTGCCAAATTTAAAAGACTTTCTGCTTTTAGGATGACTTTATAGCGGTGAACGGTTTGGGATGCCTGGGTGACTCGATCGGTTAAGCTTTCAACTGGATATCAGGTCAAATCAATGAATTCACGGTTTGTGAGTTCGAGCCCCATGTCATGTTCTGCACCGACAGCATGGAGCCTGCTTGGGATTCTCTTTCTCTCTCTCAGGATTTTCTTTTTTTAAGAGCCAAGAGAGAAAAATGGATATAAATTCTGCCTTATGCATAGGAAGAAATATCTTCTCTCTCCAGAACCTTCCTTAGGTGGTAGTGTTCAATGAGACCAAGAGCCACAGTTGTGGTTGCAATAAATTGCTTTTTAAATTTTAGTTGTCCCATCAGAATGCTCATTGCAGGAGAAATCTTGTGTTTAAGGTAGCATTACCTCTTCACCTCCAGGAATGATTGTAATAAACTGATAACGATGACAATGAAAGCTAAGAATCATTCCTATGGTTTTGATGAGTTTTCTTTAGTCTGTAAAGACAGGAGGACTCTGAGCCTCCCGAAAATTGCGAGCTCTGGAACTCTGAGATTAGACATCGTGAACATTGGTTTCTTGAAGCCCGAGTGGGGATGATGAAGCCACCTGGCCAAGGGTATGCTGCAGATTGAAATATGCTGATGCAGTGAATATGCAAGTACATTTGTTCAAGTGTCAAAAAAATTTATAAAATCACTTTGACTAATACCCAGAGCACATCCACTAATTTTAGGTATATTTTTTTTTGTCTGAACATAATAGGTAGCCACTTTTTAATATGATGCCTTTTTGTCCTTAACTCCTACAAAATTTCATTAAAATGCATTGCAAATCACAAGACATAAACCCACTGGGAAGCTTAGGCTGCTGCTTATCTTTCCAGGTTCACGGTCAAGAGCTCAACCACAGTGAGTTTACGTTGCCTTTCTTCCCATATGTAGTACACCATCATGAGCCAGAACTTTTGGTATGGTCAGGAACTATTATGAAACATTTCGGAGGCTCATTTTCCTCATCTGTAAACTGGGATGGTGACAATATAAGATCTCTTACATAATTTCTTCTTTTAGGGTTCTTTATTATTATTTTTTTATTTGTAGAGAGCGGAGCCAGCAGGAGAGGGGAAGAGGGACAGAGAGAATCGCAGCATGGAGCCCAACATAGGACTGGACCCCACAACCCTGGGATCACGACCTGAGCCTAAATCTACAGTCAGATGCTCCACTGATTGAGCCACCCAGGTGCCCCTAGGGTTCTGTTATTCTACTCAATCACCAACTTTGGTCAAGATCACACAACACTTTTAAAGTTTGTTTTTTTTTAAGTTTATTTATTTAAAGTTTATTCTCTCTCAAAATAAATAAAATAAAATAAAATAAAATAAAATAAAATAAAATAAGAGAGAGAGAGAGTCTGAGCAAGGGAGGGGCAGAGAGAGAGAGTGTGAAAGAGAATCCCAAGCAGGTTCCAAGCTGTCAGCATGGAGCCCAATGTGGGCTCAAACTCAAGAGCCATGAGATCATGACCTGAGCCAAAATCAGGTGTTGGATGTTCAACTGACTGAGCCACCCTAGTGCCCCAAGATCACACAAAACTTTCAAAGAACAAAGAGGCAGATAGGAACGTATGGATCATTGGCTGTGAGAAGAGGCCTCATTTCAACAAAGAGCTCTAAGTTAGGAACATAGAAATAAGTTTTAAAAATACAGCTACTTAACATTTGGAAATTTACATCCTTATGGTCTAAAAATGTCAAAAAATGTCAAAGTAGTCTGCCCCAAATTGCAAATTATCCCTATAGGATTGCCCAGAATCGTGTGTAAGGCAAATGATAATCATGCCATTACATGACATATTACATGAAGTATTTTATCAGAGATAGCCTCTAATAACTTCCCAATCAAATGATAAGGGGACATGTTATTGAATTTGATTCAACATGTAGGCTTCTTATTATGCTACATCTAATACAGTATTGAACTGAAACCACCACATGGTTCTTCCTAAACACCAATGAAATGTTAACCTTTGAGGAAAATTATGATTATGATATCCCTAATCCCTATTTAATTTCAAGCACATGGTGAGATAGCATTGAAAAACTCTTTCCCAGTCATTATTACCATTGCTATTATTATTATTATTATTGCTCTTAAATAGCATTTGTTGAGCGCTGTGTGCTATGCACCTTACTAAGTACCTTGTTTCATCTAATCCTCACAATGGCATTCTGTAGCCAATGCTGTTTTTAGCCTCAATCCATGGCTTAGGAAACTGAAGTTCAGATGGTTGAGAGAACATACCCAAGACCGTAGAGCCATTAATCGGCTCCAGACGAATCGAACCCTGATTCATTACTATCAAACTTGACTTCATGTTTCCAAGCTTTTGGAAGTTGAAAGAAACCAACATCCCTCGAGTGCTACTATCTACCAGGAATTTTACATTCAGTGTCATTTCCTGGATAAAAATGGCATAACACTGTCTCAGCCCATTCAGGCTACTGTCACAAAGTTATCAGAGGCTGGGTGGTTTATGAACACCAGAAATTTCTCTCCCGATCTGGGAGGCTGAGAAGTCGAAGATCAAGGCACAGGCACATGCCTTGTCCTGGGGAGAACCTGTTCTAGTTCATAGATGGCTGTCTTCTCCCTGTGTCCTCACATGGAGAAATGAAGAAAGGAGCTAGCTCTCTGGGAGTCTTTTCTATAAAAGGGCACTAATTCCATACATGGAGGCAGCACCCTGGTGACCTAATCACTTCTTAAAGGCCTTTCTTAAAGGCCATTTCTTAAAGGTCTTCACTAATATATATATATATATAGCCTTTATTAATATGTATATATATCAATTCATGCAATCATTATTAGACTCATATTATTTTGTATTTTGCTTTTTCTTCACTCAGTGTCATACTATAAAACATTTGTTGTGGTGACATGGTTGTTATTATTTGTAAAAGGTAAAAACAAGTTTTTTTTAAGTTATTTATGTATCTATCTTGAGAGAGAGAGAGAACAGGTGGGGGAGGGACAGAGAGAAAGGGAAAGAGAGAATTGCAAGCAGGCCCCACGCTCGAACTCACCAACTGCAAGATCTTGACCTGAACCGAAATCAAGAGTCTGATGCTTGCTGAACGGACTGAGCCCCCTAGGTGTCCCAAAAATAAGTTTATTAAGGAATTTACGCAACCAGTCATTTATTGTTGGATGTTAGATAACAAACATAAATATATAACATAAAATAATATAAAATACACAGAAACTTTCATTGTAAGTTTATTATCACAGGATACCATGTAAAAATGTGTGACTTACTTACTATAACTGGTTAAATTATTGGCAGAAAAGTATAAATGACTTACAAAAATTCCTTTAAAACAACACTTAGATAACATTTTTTTCCTATTTTGAACATTTGATTTATGAATGTTTTCTAAACCCCAAAGTTATAACTTAATTTTTTAAAACCTAGGATAATAGCATCTCCAACCAATGGCAAAACATAGTTCTTTGATCTATAATCCATGAGCTACATACATACATTTCAGTTTAGCAAGAGAGGCCAATGGCTTAAAAATTTCAAAATGCTAAAACCTGTTTACTACATTTTGGCCAAAATGATTTTTTGCTGTGTACGTAAAATGTAACTACTTAGTTTGGGGCATTGGGAGACAGAACTTAACTTAATGAGCATTATTACCAGCATTTTCTAAAGTGTAAGAATGTGTTCTTGCTAGTAAACATTTTTGAAGATAATTTGCATGTAGGAAAATGCAGCCATTTAAAATACACTGTTCAATGAGTATTGATGAAGATATACTCGTACATGGTAACCACCTAATCAAGTTATACAATATTTCCACTCATCTAAAAAGTTTTTCTTGGGTCCTTTTGTCATCCTTTTCTTCAAAATCATAAGGCCTAGATAACCCTGGTCTGGTATCTGCTTCTGTGGATTAGGTTTTCTTTTTAACAAAGTATCACATAATTGGAATCATGCAGTATGTATTCCTTTGTGCCGAATGTCTTTTGCTCAGCACGTGTACTTGAGATTCTCCCACGATTGAGATTCTCCCACGCAGTAGTCACTCATTTCTTTTTATTACTGAATATTATTCCATTTTCTGGATATGTACCTTTCCATGTGTTGATGGACTTGGGGGTTGTTTCCATTTTTGGAGGCATTACAGACAAAGGCTGCAGTGAATGTTGACGTGCAAGTCTTCGTGTGCACCCACATTTTACTTCTCTCGAATAGATAGGAGTGGAATTGGTGGGCCCTGTGATACGTTCACGTTTCACTTTCTTCACAAGTTGCCAACCTGGTTTTTTTTTTAATGTTTATTTACTTTTAAAAAAAATTTTTTTTTTCAACGTTTATTTATTTTTGGGACACAGAGACAGAGCATGAACGGGGGAGGGGCAGAGAGAGAGGGAGACACAGAATCGGAAACAGGCTCCAGGCTCTGAGCCATCAGCCCAGAGCCTGACGCGGGGCTGGAACTCACGGACTGCGAGATTGTGACCTGGCTGAAGTCGGACGCTTAACCGACTGCACCACCCAGGCGCCCCAATGTTTATTTACTTTTGAGAGAGAGAGACAGAGACAGAGTGTGAGGGAGGGAGGGGCAGATAGAGAGAGGGAGACACAGAATCCAAAGCAGAATCCAGGCTCTGAGCTGTCAGCACAGAGCCTGACGCAGGGCTTGAACCCACCAACCGCGGGATCATGACCTGAGCTGAAGTCAGAGGCTTAGCCAACTGAGCCACGCAGGCGCCCCAACCAGCCTGTTCTTCTTCAAGTGGTCTTAGCATTTTACATACCCCCGAGACATCCATAGGTGTTCTGACCTCTCCGCGTCCTCAGCACCACTCGACACTTGTCAGTCTCTTTAATGTGAGTCATTTGAGCTCACACATAGTTGTATCTCACTGTGGTCTTACTGTGCGCTCCCTGATGACTAACAATGCTGAGCGTCTTTCCATGTCTTTAGCAACTTACGTCTTTTGAAGTGCCTCTTCAATATATTCTTCATTTTTTGGATTGTTTCCTTGGTTTTTAGTTACAGAAGTAGATATCCTAGACACGTGTGATTCTCACTTATATGACTTGTGATTATTTTCTTCCAGTCATGGTGTGGCTTACATCTTCCTTTCTTTAATAGTGTATTTCAAACCACAAATCGTTTTCTTTGAAAGAACTGTAATTATCATTTGTTCTCTTATGGTTTATGTCTTTTCTGCCCATGTGTCAGGTAGTCAAGTTTTCTTCTAGAAGTTTGATCCTTTTAGCATTTGAATTTAGGTCCATGGTCCATTTGGAGTTCATTTTTTAATATGGTGTGAGGCAACGGTCAAGGTGAATTGTTTTTCCTGATGGCTACCCGGCTGTTCTAGCACCATTGCTAAAAAAGACTATTCTTGAGGCACCTGGATGGATCAGTCAGTGAAGGGTCCAACTTCGGATCAGGCCCACGGCTCGTGAGTTCGAGCCCGGTGTCGGGCTCTGTGCTGACAGCTCAAGCCTGGAACCTGCTTCGGATTCTGTCTCCCTCCTTCTCTTTCCCTCCCCCACTCACACTCTGTCTCTGTCTCTCAAAAATAAACATTTTAAAAGATAAAAAAAAATATTATTCTTTCACCATGAAATTACCTTGGCATCTTTCTCAAAAACCAACCGCTCATATATGCGACCTTGTTTCTAATCTCTGTTGTGTCCCATTGATCCATCAGTATGTCATTACTGGGACTTAGAACACTGCCTGGTAGGTAATCACTGTACAATATATATTGACTGATGAAACAAATGAAACCTAATAAGTGGGTGAATAAATTTATGCGTATTTTAAATAGGAAGGTGCAGAGGTGCGCTAAGCCTCACTGGGTCCTGTCTTCAGCGGAACAACAGCTCTCATCCACCAGGTGGCAGGACCACTGGCGTCTCTGGGAGTCTCCAACGAAGAGCAGGAGGATATATGTATCACCTTCTCTGCTTCCACTTTTCTTTGCTTTAGCTGATGCCCTTTGCTTCCACTGCCATGAGGTGCACATGCACACCTTGGAAGTGCTGAGCCTTCCCTTCACCTCTGATGTTCCCAGGTATGTGTTTGCAGCACTGCTGTTCTCCGGTCTTCTTTTCCATGCATTCTTCCTTTAAGCCACTTGATACTTCAATCCCACCAACAAAGCTGTTCTATTTAAGCTGCCCACAGTGATGTTGACCTGACCTTGATCTCTGGTGCCCCTAAAAATACCTCTCTCTCTCTCTCTCTCTCTCTCTCTCTCTCTCTCTCTCTCTCTCCCCTGCTTTATCCACTATCTCCCAGGAAGAGTTCTTCATCTTCTCTATTGATGTAACAGTGTTTGGTTTTTTAGTGTAACTTATGTGAGTGTGTGTGTGTGTGTGTGTGTGTGTGTTTGCATTCACTTGTGTGCACTTGTGAGTGGAGGATAGGCTGTGATGGGTTATGTTCTGCAACACTGTCTTTTGGTACCCCTGATTTTTCTCCCTGGGGAGCTCATTGCCTTTACCTATAAAGTAGGCTTTCCTCACTCTACTTCATCAGCTTGTCTTCTATATTTAAATCATGATCGTAGACATTTTATTTTTTATTCAAAAAAAACTTTTTAATGTTTATTTTTGAGAGAGAGAGAGAGAGAGAGAGAGAGAGAGAGACAGCAGACAGAGTGCGAACAGGAGAGGGGCAGAGAGAGAGGGAGACACAGAATCTGAAGCAGGCTCCAGGCTCCAAGCTGTCAGCACAGAGCCCGACGCGAGGCTCGAACCCACGAACTGAGAGATCATGACCTGAGCTGAAGTCGGACACTCAACTGCTTAACTGACTGAGTCACCCAGTTGCCCCTTGTAGATAAATTTTAAATGGAATAACTCTCCCCCTGTTGGAAGTCATTTTTATTGAAGGAACTACAAATAACAAATAAATGTATGATAAATATTCAACTTCATTATGAAAAATAAAAGTAAATTTAACTTTTTCACTTAGTTTTCTGGTTTCAAAAAGTCCAAAGATGCTGCTCAAGAAAATTCAGGAAAACTACATAACACATGAACTAGACTGTACTGACATTTAAAATTATGACACTGATCAGAATTAAGGTAGAGGCCTCAGCATTTCCTGAAATGCCCACTCACCTACTGAATTAGGAAAGTTTTTTTTAAACACTGAATTTAGCGTTTTGGTTTAGCATTTTCACTCTGGGCAATATACTTTACATTCCCACCCTCAAAGGATGAGAATGACCATTTACCAAAAGCCTCTCCAACAGAACATACTGTCAAACTTCTGAATTTTTGCCTGTCTTATGCGTGCAAAATAATATCTCAATATAGATTTAATTTACATTTAATTTTGGTTTCTTCTCATTTGGTAAGGACGACTTGAATTGCTTATTCTGTAAACTTTCTGTTTATATTTCTAGTCCATTTTTATGAATAATTGGTCATTTTCTCTTCATTTTTATGAGCTATTGATAGGAAGATGAATTCTACGTGAGATAAAATTGCTAATTTTTCCTGTTTTTTTTTTTGTCACTTTACTTTGGTTATGGAATGTTTTATAGTGCATATATATATATATAGTAAATATTGATGCTTATGTATATAATATATATGCTATGATATGATATATATTATAATACATATTGTATATACATTATATACATATTTGCATGTACATATAATCATATACATATATTAAAAATTAAGTTCATCAATATATTTTCCTCATTGCTTCAGGATTTAAAGTCAGTCATAAAAAATTCTCCCTCTTTCATCTTATAAAGTAATTTACCCAGGATTTCCTCTAGTACATTATGCACGGAGAATTTATCCTGGCATAATTCTGAGGAAAAAATACAATTCAAAAGCTTCTCCACATATTCCAAGACATCTTATTAAAAATCTCCTTTTTCCCCTAAGTTTGATGCCACATTTTATTATGCATAAATTTCCAGATGCAATTATTTCTGTTTTAATTTTCTACTCTCTTTCTTTGGTTGTCTATTAGGCAGCAATCCCATACTGTTCTATTTACAAAAGGTTTATAGCATATTTTGATGCCTGGGAAGGAATGCCTCTCTTTCTTTTTTCTTTTCTTTCTTTTTTTGTTTTTCTGCTTGTCTATCTTTAACATAAAATTTACAACAAATCTATCATTAGAATCAAATTTTGACATGTTTAATCGAGGTCAGATTAAACAACTGACATCCTTATGAATATCCTATGTAATAGGCAGTTAAATATTTTATCTAAAATTTCAGTTAAGCAAGATGAACAACCTCTAGAGACCTGCTATACAACATTGTAACTATGGTCAACAATGAAGTACTCGGACACTTGAAAGTTTGTTAAGAGGGAAGGTCTCATGTTAAGTGTTCTTGCAAACAAAATAAAATTATAGATATGCTTTTATATCTTTAAAGGAAGTTTGAAACTGTCCCTAATGTAGATCTTGGACATAAAAACAAAAATGCTTTAAATTCAATAATCATGTTGGACATGTTTCTAATGGATAATAGCTTTATGTATGGTGATGTAAACCATAAATGCCTTTATAACTGTCACAAGATTAGCCTCTTCACACACACACACACACACACACACACACACACTAAACAGGTCATGTTCTGCACTTTCAGATCGTAAGTGCAGTTTCTTAAAATTGTGTTGTTTTGGGGCACCTAGGTGGTTCAGTCAGCTGAGCATCTAGCTCTTGGTTTCAGCTTGGGTCATGGTCTCATGGTTTGTGAGTTTGAGCCCCACATTGGTCTCCATGCTGACAGTGTGGAGACTGCTTGAGATTCTTTCTCTCTCCCTCTCTCTCTCTCAAAACAAACAAACACACAAACAAACGAAACCTGTTGTTTTGTGAATTCCTGGGTCTTTAAGCAGTATTGACATGTAATTTAATATACCCACCATATGAAATATTCTCAGGTATCTAATGACTTTGCTAATTATTTATTTGCTGAATAGCCTAAAACGTCTCCCTCTTGTGTAGCCAATTTTAAGGCTGTAAATCAATCAACTAATATAAGCAAACTTACTTTTAAACTTGATTTAACTGAGGGGAGTGGGAAAAGCACCTTACAAATGCACCTTCTAATAAGTTGTAATGTAAAATGGCATTAGTTTATATGCTGGTATCATTAATTATCTTTTTTTAACAATAGCAAATTGGTAGGAGAATCATAGATCTTCATTTATAAGACAGAGTGGTATAACAATATTATATGAAATAGCATGATTTATTGAACCTGGGAATTTCAGTAAAAGGCTGAATGGCTTTCAAATCCAGTAAGAACCGTCTCTTTGCTGATCACATTTGATCTAGTGGGAACTGTCACTGTTGCCTGCCAACAAAATATGTAATATAACTTCCGCAAAACCTCCGTGACTTCCTGTCTATCACCGAGCTCGGTGAATCATGTGTTCCCCCTCTCTGTGAGAACGTGTGTGAACGAGGATGCCTCCCCATATTTCCCGACTGGCTGCCTCGTGAAGCAAAACAAAGAAAGACTCAAACTTCACAATTGCCAATAATGAGCAATCAT
The DNA here is from genome assembly GCF_018350175.1 of Felis catus. NCBI lineage: Eukaryota > Metazoa > Chordata > Mammalia > Carnivora > Felidae > Felis > Felis catus. The sequence goes on from NC_058373.1 coordinate 16,089,401, forward strand.
TACTCAAATTACTCCAAGCACTGATTAGGTTTAAAGTAATGAAGAAACCACCATAATCAATCATCATCAACCCAAAGAAAGTCAATCTGTGTGGAGAGACCCTAGGAATTAGCACAGGGCTCCACCTACAGGGTTCCCAGGGCAGAAAGACAGCAGGCTGGCTTCCAGCCGCATATACCATCCACTGTGCATTTCGTCTTTCGGCTGGGCACTCAGAGTGCCTGCCCGGAACTCTGAAAAGAGGCACACTAAATTCACAGTCACTTTTTAATGGTGTCTCTATGCCAACAAGCAGTCTTGATTGAAACACAGCATAAATAATGTCATATGTGCCAGTATTAAAAAAATGAATAAATAAAAATAAAAAAGTCTTAGGGCAATCATGCCCATACACAGTAAAGATTAGATAGATAGATGACAGACAGATATATAGACAGGCAGGCTGATAGAAAATAAAACTTGCAACTCTGCTGCGGTGGGTGATCAGTCATCTTCATTTACCAGGGTTGAGGGGTCCCTAGAATATGGCATCCTGTTTTAAAAATAGGATAGTCTTGGCAAACCATGTTGAGTTGGTCATTTGGTCATCCTGCCAATGTTATCAGCTTTCCAAGAAGGTAATGTTTTTAAATGCAAGTTTTTTAGTTTATTTATTTATTTTGAGAGAGGGAGAGAGAGAGAAAGAGAATCCCAAGAAGCTCCTCACTGTCAGCGCATAGCCCAACACAGGGCTCGATCTCATGAACCCATGAGATCATGACCTGAGCCTAGACTGAGAGTCTGACACTTAACCGGCTGAGCCACCCAGATGCCCCTTAAATGCAACTTCTGTTAATGACGGTAGCCACGTTGCAGGGGAAGGCACTGGACTATCATTAAGGAAGAATTTATCTACTTTTTACTACAGATGAGAACAACTTTCTAAGTGAGCATAAAATTGTCCTGTGCACCATTTGGTTTCCACAATTTAAACAAGAAAGCTGTAATGCCAAGAAATTCATCCTTGCCATGTGTTTTAAGTTTGCCACACTTGGCAAATTATTCAGATTCTGTCTACCTGAAACACAATTATAATGACACCTTTAAGTATGAGGACGAGTCATTTTGACCCCAAAAAGGGCGTATAAAAATTTTTAAGTTGCCAAACGCACTTAGAAAACTTGTGATCATTTGTGATCACACATACATACTCGGGGGGGGGGGAGGGGGGAGGAAAGTACACAATATTTAATACACTTATTTGTTTGCCATTTGGAAGACAAATGGTCATCTTCTGTCTAATACTACTTTACTATTTACTAAGCAGATATTATTTAAAAGAGAAATTGACTGTTTACCTAATTTAAACGTGTTTGGATGTGTGTGTGTGTGTGTGTGTGTGTGTGTGTGTGTTTAGTTAGGGTTTAATCTATAATGTATAATGAAAATGAGATATAAATAAGTGAAATCCAGTTGGGTTTTTTTTTTTGCAATATTAGATTGTTTACAGAAGTCCTAGAAAACCAGAAAGTTTCAAAAAGATGGATTATATTTTAAAATATTCTTGAAAACATTTATGAAAATGTTATGCTAACAGTGTCCATAATTGAACCGCACTGTCATGGGCTGCTTCTTCGAGCTAGGTACTCAGAGACAATGACAGAACCAGTCTTTTTATATAAAAAGTTTCCACATTACCCTTATTTAAAATGTACGTGGACCGTCCATCTTTGACAACAATAATAAATTATTTCCATGGTAACCCAGAGAAAGAAGCAAATACAATGTCATCTCAGCAGAGCGACAAAGGGGACTACAGAGGGAGTTCCTTGTCAATGTTTTGGTCAAGATACTGCACTGAAAACATTTTAAAACTAAATTATCATTACCGTGACTGAGGGTTAGCAGACTATAGAAAAATGAATTGTCAGAGGAGAGAGAAATCATATTTTTGGCAAAACTAAAAACAACAAGAATGGAAAGGAAAATATCACTTATGCAGCGTTTGTGTATAAGGACCAGAAACTGATTCGGGCTTTTAGCAGTAAATAAAAACTATATAGCTAATAAGAAAAATAGGAAAAATTAACAGTAGCCCTTTGTCGAAATGTCAAAGTTTGTGCTGAAAAACGTTGTTAAGACATAGATTCAATTTCCATTTACAGCAATCAGCAATAATGTTATGTCAACAATTGATCTGTCATCCTCTTTGGTAATTTTGTTAACCTTGAATTTCAGAATATTTCATTATTTGGTAGATCCATTCTTGTTTATTTACTCTCTTTCGATTAAGTATACCTACTCTTAACTGGAAGTAGATTATGAATCTGAATTCCAGTTATTTCAAATGTTTACCCCCATTTTGGGGGTTATTTCAAACTTCACATTTATAGTAGCTATTTGGTCGCGGAGAGGTTACTAGCATTGTTATGCTAATAACATACTCTTTCTCATATAGAAACTAAACTGTCTTTCCCGTTCAGACACTTAATTCAGTATTAATAAGTGTAAATAATGCTAAATGCCAAAAGGATTGTATATGTTAAGAAGAGGGTATTGGGGCTCCAAAAAGACAGCCTAGGTGAGAACTATTTTGCAAATTTACTAGTTTTCTCCTATTGATTGATTGTTCAGATGAACTGAATCCAAATCTTTGAGTAACTGGGATTAATGAGACAGTGAGAAAAGATGAAGTCACATTTAACACAAAATCACAGTTAAGATAACAATTATCTTAATAGGACAATGGCATTGACAGAATTCTTACCAGGGCTGGTCACTGTTCTCAGTGCTTTGCATACATTGTCTTATTCACTTTTTACAAAACCATTTGAGGGTAGTTACTCTTCTTTGTTTGCTAAGTAAGGATACTGAATAATTTGGCCAAGGTGAAAGCACCGATTCAAATGCAAACAAGAGAACCGAATGATCTCTTGTGGGTCATCTGGATCCCGGCTGTTCAGAAGCAGCAGCTTCTGGGATTGGCCCACTTCTCCCACATCCGACACAATTGATGAGTCAGGGAGGTCTCGGAGCCCAAACCCAGCCCTCTTCTGAAACCCCCAGGATTGGTGCTCGACTCACTTCTGTCTTCAAAGTGGGGGATGGAAATTCTGATGACCCAGGGGATTTTGCCTGGAGGGGGCCTGGGGTGGCAAATCACGAATCGCTTATTCACTCCTACAACTGAGAGTTACACATTTGGGAATCATAATGTGATGGTCCCAGTGCAGGTTTACTTAGGAAAGGGACAGATTAGGCAGGGAGAAAAATAAGTCTACACAGCGAGCCTAGCCTTTTCGTTGTTTCCTCAAATACGGTCAAAACCAACTAAATCCCATAGTGTAATAAAATTGGATTTCATGGAAATTTGGTTGCAGTTTTACTATTTAAAAAAAAAAAAAACTTCTTTAAACCAGATGAAGAGTGCAGAATATATAATAAAACAGAAAAAAAAAAAACAAAAAAAAAACCCACAAGAGTTTCCAAGAACAGGGCAGTATTAGTAAGGAGAACTCCTCTCTGGCACAGGCCTCACATGGCCAAGCTGTGTGTAATTTTAATTCTCTTTCTCTATTATTTATTTTTTTTTCTGTCACAATGTTGATATGTTACGGTCTCTGGTCTGCCATGTTAGTGGCACTGCCTATTATAAGTGGCACTACACCTGATGTATAATTTTATATCTATATTAATTGCACCAGTGTAAGACATAATAAATGTAATTTAACAGACAATGTTGAGGGTTAACCTTTAAAACCCCTTAACAAGCAAAGTCTTTGAAGAGAGAAGAAAAAGCAATTCACCTCCATTTACTATTGTAGAAATGCCTTAAATATAAACTTCCTAGTTTTAAATGTTCTGTTCGAAAATAATCCCAGAGCACCCGAGTGGCTCAGTTGGTTAAATAGCAGACTCTTGATCTGGGCTCAGGTCATGATCTCATGGTCCGTGGGATTGAGCCCTGCACTGGGCTCTGTGCTGACAGCATGGAGCCTGCGTGGAATTCTCTGTCTCCCTCTCTCCCTCTCTGCCTCCTCCATTCTTTCTCTCTCTCAAAATAAATAATAATAACAATAATCATCCAAAATTTCACTTACATATAAAAAGTTCACACAAATCAACATAAAGAAAAACAATGAGTGTTCTCCCCACCCACCCCACCATGAGATAAAAAGCCAAGAATATAAAAAGACAATCCACAAAGTGGCAAAAAAAAAAAAAAAAATTGCTCGTTATCATTAACAAAAGAAATAAAAATAAACTAAAGTAAGGATCAGATGATTTATTTGTTGTTCATTATTTGTTGTTAGGCAAACCTAACATTAGCCAATGTTTAAAGATGGTGAAGTACAATTAAGCAGGTACACTTTTTAGAAAAATAATTTGGTTAGATGTATTACAATATCTTAAAGGCACATATTCTGTCATTCACTAATCCCATTTCTCAAGATTAACCCACATAACAATATTTATAAAAGAGAACTAATTTTACTACAAAGATGCTCATATGGTATTATTTTCATAGTTAAAAACTAAAAAAAAAAACAAATAGTAGGCAATGCATATGACTGTAGGTTAATATAGTAATAATAGCTTTCAGTTATTTATCAAATTATTGTTCGGTGTCTGGGAATGTGCCAAATGGTTTACTTACGTGATCTCAAACCTCCTAAATACACTAGGAGGGAGAAGCCATTTCCCCCATTTTTTGGAGAAAGAAGTAAAGTCAGAGAAAGTATGTCATTTTCCCCAAACACTCAGAAAATGTGTGGCTGGATTAGGATTCAAATCAGACTCCTATTATTCCAAAGTCTATGTTCTTACCAATACCCAGCACTGCCGCTCATATAATGGACAAGTACATGTAGTTTATTAAAGTGAAGCTTCTGTAGGGCCTTTAATGACCTGAGGAGAGTGTGATGGGACACTGAGATGTAAAATAGCACATGACGTATACATTAAACCAGTGCTCACCGAATACATATCACGTCGAGGCACTTGAGACCTCAGTTCAAAAGAACGCCATAGGATCAACTATTAAAAAAAAAATCTGGAAGAAAACATGAAATATGTTAGTAAAGATTTTTTGCTGGGTAGCAAAACCAATGAGTTTTTAACTTATTTCCATAGTATTCGTTATTTTTTTCTGAGTCCCAAGGAACATGATTACATTACTGCCTCCACCTCAGTCCTTGGCAGGCCAGGCAGTGAAAGACTGAGAAATTTTGTTAGATTCATTTGTCCACCGAGTTTCTCTCTCATTTGGCTTTTAGGTGCCACACTACGTGTTTGGTTTTGGCAACTGGTAACAGTATGAGCTCAGCCAAAATGGGGCGCTCATTTTCCCGTGACTCTCCTAGCAGATGCCCACAATTCAGCTGCTTTTTAGCGCAATCTTTCAGTGTGGGTTCCTCTCCCTTACCGTTTCCTTGACATGTGCAGTGGAGGAAGGCGATGAGCTCTCCTGAAAACCAACCCAAACCTTTCTACGCAAACCTCCCTGAAAACGCGACAAGGCATACCAAGAATTCCAAGGTAGTGAAAACTCCAAGGTAGTAAATAGGCACCGCACATCTAATTCACTGACTTTTTAATAATGAAAAAAACACATGCATATGTTCGCATGTCCTCTATTCCTCACGTAGCAGCGAGCGTTACTGCTGCACGTCTTAAAATCGGTGTATGGACTAGGTTAAAATTCAGCATCGTGATCTGTAGCTCCTCTCCTACCAAAAGCCAAAGTTGTTAGGATCCAGAAGACTCTGATCTGCGCTAGGCCTTCACCCCTGGCCTCTCCGACCTTGCTGAGCTCTTTCCCTTTGCCACGTTCTCTCTTAGCCCCCTTCACTCCAGCCACGTGGCTTCTCCGAGCTTCTTCGAATCCACGAAGTCCCTTCCCGTATGAACTTCCTGTGCCTGTTCCCTCTCTGCCCACATTGCTTGTTTTCCAGCTTGACTAACTCCATCGACTTCTTTGAGCTTCCATGGGGCCGGTCCTAACTACCTTAACTACATTATTTAAATTTGCCACGCCCCTCCACCTCGAACTCACTCCCTTACAACCGTATTATATATTATACTCATGTATCATCTTCCCTGTTTATCGTTTACTCCCACCATCAGAAGGTAAGCTCCTTGTGGGCAGACATATTGGTATTTCTGTTGTTAACTGATACATCAACAGTCTAAATATCCACGTATGCCAGAACAGCCTCTGGCATATAACAGGTACTCAGTACGTATTGGTTGGATGAATGAATGTTATCGCTGACTGATACACAAGTGTAAATGCAGGATGGCCAGATCATATTCAACTCTATTTCCAGCTCCTGCCAGTCACTTCACAGCTATGTCTCTATCTTGCCCCAGTTAGTTATTTTTTTTAAGAAAATAAACATCCATATCCCTAATTCTGTATTGCCACCTCACAAGTCATAACTGTGAAATACTCATGGCGGTCGTGTTCCGGGGTGTTCCTTAAAATGTGCATTTCCATCTTATATAAACTTCACCCATGACCAGAAATTTGAGGACGCTGCCTCAGTTTCCTACATTAGCCCCCAAGTTAGTCTTTAGCCCGTCATTCATTCCGCTCTCATACACGCTTCTGTTTTTCTAAGCCCTGATCCATTTTAGAAAAATCATGGTTGTGGTATAGAAACTTCTTCATCCACCTGCCCATTGTCAATTAATGATGCCTCATTAGACAAATCACTCAGAACGCTGATGAGGTTTTCCTGAACACAAAGGCCAGCTCAATCGATTGTCTTCCTACCTGTGGCTCTTGAGAGACCAGCCAGAGGTTAGCCCAGTTCTTGCGGGCCTCCGTTGTGTCAGCAAAAATTAGCAAAAAGGTGGCTAAGTTGTCAATAGAGCACAGAGACAATTAGTTAATGATTAGAGAGCCAGCAGTTGGGGAAATTGATAATAAAATGAGCCATCTTGGGTACGTTTACATGCATCTAGAAAATCTATATAGTAGAGTAAAAAGTATATTGCAGAGAGAAAAATGATGTGCCCTGAAATCAAATTAAACAAGAGAATTTAATGGTGGACAGAAATTTGCCCAACTTGGTACAAGGTCATGGCTGTGTTAGAATAATGCAGTGGTACCTATTCAATAGGTTGATTATTAACCGACGACCATGTTACTTTCTTTACTTTCTACATAAGGCCTTCCTTCTAAATTTTTATTGATTGATTGATTGATTGATTCATTCATTCATTCAACTTTTTAAAATTTATTTATTTTTTATGTATTCATTTTAATTTTTAAATGTTTATTTATTTTGAGGGAGAATGAGAGAGAAAGAGAGAGAGCATGAGATGTGCTCAAGAGGGGGACAGGCAGAGAGAGAGGAGAGAGAATCTGAAACAGGCTCCTGAGCTCAATCTCAGGAACTAGAGATCATGACCTGCGCTGATATCAAGAGTTGGGTGCTTAACTGGCTGAGCCACCCGGGCACCCCAATTCTGCTTATATTTACTGAGCACCAGTGATGGGCCTGACACTGTTTTAGGCACCAGGGGAAACAATGTCAAATAAGGAGGCTTGTTCCCCACTACCCCTTTACAAAATCAAATATTATTTATTTATTTTGAGAGAGAGAGAGAGAGAGAGAGAGAGAGTGTGTGTGTATGTGTGCACGCACGGCGGAAGGGCGGAGAGAGAGAGGGAGAAAGAGAATCCGAAGCAGGCTCTGCACTAGCTGAGAGATCAGCACAGGGCTGGATCCCGTGAACCATGAGATCACGACCTGAGCTGATATCAGGAGGCACCCCTCTCCCCACTGCCCTTAAAGAGATAAAATTCTGGTAGAAATTTCAGATTTTAAAAAGAAACTGAAAATAATAAATTGTTATGTGTATTCAAAATACCCTCAATATATTTGGGGATAAGAGCAGGGAAGGGCCCTTCAGAGTGTTAGGACAAGGGATTAATCACGGAAATTTAAAGTATACGTTGTAATATATTTTTCTCCTTAGAACATGCCAGCTCTTGGGTGTCCCTTAGCAGGTAATGTGGTGTTTGCCTCCAGGGACTGGAATGAGTGGATGCCGCCTTCACTGTGGATTTATCCTGCTTTATTTAAAATTCTGCTGGGGTTTTAGCCTAAGGGTGTATCTACAGTCACTGAAAACGATGGGGGTGTCTGAGGTCATTTTTCTGACAGTTTGCAAATCACTTGAACCTGCTGTTATCTTTTAAACGGCAGCAGTGGGAAATCGTGCAAATTCAAAGTAACCCTGCGCGAGCACCAGGCAAAGATTTTCCAATGTTAGAAGGATCACGCCAAGCAGAGACGCCGCAGCACTTTGTGTCGCCTTGGACAAGATGCAACTCTCCGATGCCAAACATCGCGTAAGGTGTCGGAAAATTCAAGTCATGACGTCGCAGGGGCAGAGAATCCTAGAGCTAGAAAGAGCCTTATTGAAATCATTTACACTCTCCTTTCACAGCGACGTCCTGAAGGCCAAGTTCCTTGGGGGAAGATCTGGCCTAGAAGCCCTCCTGTCTCCAGGCCTGATCAAGCCCAAGCCAGAGAGCTGAAGGCCAGGTATAGCATGGCCAAAGAATATAAAATTTCAAACTTTACAGCTACATGGAAACTTGTTACATCTACAAACGGAAGTACGTGCAATCTCATTTCAAACCAACATTGTTCCTCTAACTCACATTCCCAAACCCCAGAGTAAAACATGTTTCTGCCAAATTTATTTTTACTTCCCTCCAGGCCCATTTATGTACAATTAAATTGATTATCCAGCCAAGTCTCCCCATATGAAAGCAGAAAACTGATTTAGCTGGTGGTTTTCATCTGTTAATTGGATTCCTAGTGTAAAGACACATTTTACTTTTTTTCTTCTTTTTTTTTTTTATTTGGAGGAAATATGTGAAAAAAGTAATTTTTCAACTGAAGATGTCAATTCATTCTCCTAAAAATAAAGCTTTCTAGTAGTACTACAAACTTGATGTCTCTAGCTATGAAATTATACCGATTTTTCTTCACTATTTTCTTTTTTTTTTTAATTCTTTAAAATGTTTATTCACTTTTCAGAGAGAGAGAGACAGGGAAAGAGAAAGAGAGATTGAGCAGGGGAGAGTCAGAGAGAGAGAGGGAGACACAGAATCTGAAGCAGGCTCCAGGCCCTGAGCTATCAGCACAGACCCTGATGCAGGGCTCGAACCCATGAACTGTGAGATCATGACCTGAGCCGAAGTCAGACGATCAACTGACTGAGCCACCCAGGTGCCCCTCTTCCCTATTTTCTAAATTTGTCTGCTGCTGGGGCTAATACAGACATAAATAAAACCATCTTCTGTTTAGATGATTCATAAAGTTATATAATTCCATTTGGACTCATCCTATACAATGCCAAGACAACTGAGGCATTCAAACTATCAGTTAAATTAGTCCATCGACCAAAGAGTTTTTTGGTTTTATAAAGATAGAGCCATATTTCTCTTTGCAATGACAATTTGTTACACTTTGACTGAAATATTTGACTCCATTCAGGTGGTGGTAGCAGAAGGTGGAAGGGAAGCATATTAGAGGCTTAGAGTTTTTCATCTTATCTACTCTCCATTCTTCCATAATGATTAAAATAAAACTATTAAAAAACAAAACAAAACCTGTTTTCCAGCTGAGCATATGACCACGAGGATAAAGACTACATTTCCCAGCTCTAGATACATTTATATATAAAGGGGAGATATATTATGTACATAAACAGATTTATTATAAGGACTTGGCTCACACAATTATGGAGGCCGAGAAGTCTCACAATCTGCTGTCTACAAACTGAAGACCCAGCCAGTGGTGGATTTACAGCCTGAAAACTGGGGAACTAATGGTATAAGTCGGTCCCAGGGCAGGAAAGGACCCAAATCCCAGCTCGGCAGTCAGAGATGGATAGAAATTCTTCCTACCTCCAGTATTCTGTGCTGTTCAGGCCCTCGGTGGTTTGAAGGAGGCCCACCCACACTGGAAGGCAATTTGTTTTACTGGGTCTACTCATTCAAATGCTAACATTATTGTGAAACACCCTCAAAACACATCCAGAAGTAACGTACAATCAAATATCTGGACTCATCATGACCACATCATGTTGACGCCTAAAATTAGGCATCCCTGTAGCCTTGTCACTCAAAAGTCCTGCCCAGTGAGATTAAAATGAGTGTGGCAGAAGAAGTTAGTGGGGTTCTCACAGGGGGCCTGGAGGCCAGCAAAGAAGAAGGGATGGCCAGGCAACAGCACAGTCAGAGGCCTTTCCTGGCGACGCTCGGAAACAGAACCACAAGCAGCCAGATAAAACCACACAGGCCCTAGATGGCTCCCCAACTAGGCAGAAACCCCTGACCAAATGAAGAAGACCTGAAACCCTGCTTCCAAAAAAAAAAAAAAATCCCCATCCCAAGTAATGAATATCCCACCCCCTTTATAACAACTGTCCGTAAAAGATGGGAACTTGAACGAACCCCTTAGGACACGGCACTATTTCTGTTTCTTGAACTCACCTGCTCTCACATCTGGAGAGTGTGCTTTTGCTTTAATAAACTTTCCCGCTTGTGTTGCTCACCCACTGTGCTGGCTGTCCTTGGATTCTTTCTCGTGAGGAGAGCAAGAGACTCTAGCAACATCTTTGGGAGGAGCTGGGTTGAGACCTCAGGGCCCAGGTCTTCCCAGTTCACCCAGCAACAGATGTACTGAGCCTGAATTCTAAGAAGTGTCCCTGAAGTAAAGACATGCTGTCACCTCCCACCCTTTCCCCTGTGTTATTTCTGTGATAGATAAATTGGAGAGCTCTATTGAGCCATGAGCTGGTGATCACAGAACTATCATGGTAACTCTGGATTATCTACATTTTCAGAGGAGGAAAATAAACTTCTGTTTGGTTTAAGCTACTGCTATTTTGGGTTTTTAGTCACTTCCACTTTTATGATGGAGATAAGAGAAGAGTGGTAGGAGACAAAACTACATGAGTGTACATTGAGCATTTACTATTGCTTTAAATGGGTTATGGGATAACCATGATTTGATAACCACAGCAAATCATAAAAGAGCTATTGTAATCCCCGTTTTAGGAAAAAAGAGACTGACACTCTGATCTGCCCTGAATTCATAAAACTAGGATATGAAAAGCTGGATTTTGACCAAGTTCACTGATTACAAGCCACACTCTGCTCTAGCAGATGCTATATAGTACTGCCTCCCAGAACTCCATTAGAAGTTGGTTATACAGGGCACCTGGGTGGCTCAGTCAGCTAAGCATTCGACTTCGGATCAGGTCATGATCTCACAGTCTGTGGGCTTGAGCCCCAAATCAAGCTCTGCACTGGCAGTGCAGAGCCTGCCTAGGGTTCTCTCTCTCTCCCTCTTCACTCCTCTTTGTCACCCTCTGTTCCTCCCCCACTTGCACTCTCTGTCTCTCAAAATAAATAAACTTAAAAAAAGAAGTTAGTTATATAAAATGGGAAAAGATATTTGCAAATGACATATCTGATAAAGGGTTAGTATCCAAAATCTATAAAGAACTTAGCACTCAATACCCAAAAAACAAATTACCCAGTTAAGAAATGGGCAGAAGACATGAACAGACACTTTTCCAAAGAAGACATCAGGATGGCTAACAGACACACGAAAAGATGCCCAACATCATTCATCATCTGGGAAATACAAATCAAAACCACAGTGAGATACCACCTCACACCTGTCAGAATGGTGAAAATGAACAACACAAGAAACAAGTGCTGGTGAGGATACGGAGAAAGGGGAACCTTCTGGCACTGTTGGTGGGAATGCAACTCGTGCAGCCACTCTGGAGAACAGTATGGATATTCCTCAAAAAGTTAAAGATAGGACTGCCCTCTGATTCAGCAATTGCACCCCAGGTATTTATCCAAAGGATACAAAAATACAGATTTGAAGAGGGACATGCACCCCAATGTTTATAGCATTGTTATCAACAATAGCCAAATTATGGAGGGAACCCAGATGTCCATCAACAGATGAATGGATAAAGAAGATGTGGTAGATACACACAATGGAATATTACTCAGCCATCAAAAACAATGAAATCTGGCCATTTGTAATGATGTGGATGGAGCTAGAATGTATTATGCTAAGCAAAATAAGTCAGAGAAAACAAATACCATGAGATTTCACTCATATGTGGAAGTTAAGAAACAAAACAGATGAACATATGGGAGGGGGGAGAAAAGAGAGAAGGAAACAACCATGAGAGACTCTTTAAGATAGAGAACAAACTGAGGGTTGATGGAGGGTGGTGGGTAGGGAATGGGCTAAATTTATGATGAGCACCAGGTGTTGTACGTAAGTGATGAATCATTGAATTCTACTCCTGAAACCAAAATTGCACTGTGTGTCTACCAATTAGAACTTAAATAAAATTTTGAAGAAAAAAAAAAAAAAGGTTGGTGATAACCAAGGTGGAGTCTGGAATCATCTTTCAGTACCCAGGATCTGTAATGCTTCATACCAGACTTTCATGTCATCAAACGGCTGCAATGAAATAGAAAACTCTTCATATAAAATATATTCATCTCTTGAGGGATTTCCTAAGTCAGAATACTCAACCGCAGTCAAAATATATAGCATGTTAATTTAAAAATAACGAAATGCCACGTCAAGAAGAGAGGTGTCTGTTATTTCAGGATCTTGTGGGAAATAAACCTTGGGTAAGATTAAGCCGAGTTTTGTTTTGTTTCATTTCGTTTTGTTTTGTTCTATTTTTTTTTTTAATTCTGTGAGAATTTCATGCACCAATTTGTTATCTAGTTACTACATCAAAGCGACTGATTAGTGCTTCTCCAGTTATTGCTTTCACCTTCTTATTAGCTCACACAAGTTCCTTCTGCTCAGATGCTTGGTTTAGGAATATTTTCAAATATTTTCTTTTTAGTGCAGGGATTTGCCAAGGTTTTTTTAGATTCTTACATTCTCTCAAGGCTTTATAGATGACTCCTTTCCATTTCAGGGGTCTTAGCTGAATTGTCCAGCACTATTAACATACTATAATAAGAGGCTTTGACTTCATTGGGTTATGAGAGAACACCATGAATTCCAAAACGAGCCGTTAGAAGGTGGATGTATAGAGGGACACGGGAGATACAGGTTATCTTCTGACCCAATTGCCTTTCCATTGATGTTCAGATACTTGGCTTTATGTGCCTCAGTGCTTTGACACACAAGCATCCAATTATTTTCAATTTAGAAATAGTTGTCAGCACCTATGCTTTTCAACCCTGACCATGGCTTTCCTAAGTTTCAAAGGGAACTTGATGTTGAAAAGAATAAGCACGGATTTATAGATGTTTGATTCCTTTTCCTTCCACAAATTATAGTAGCTTATATTCTGACCAGGAAGCTGATCTGACCAGAAAGAAAGTTTTCCATGGAAGCACAGCAGAGGTGCTATCCGTTCACGGAGAATGACAAAGGTAGTGACGTCACCCCAATTCCTCCCTCTCCCTGGTATTCCACACCTATCTAATGTGGAATCCTATTGGCTTCATCTGGGAAACAATTACAATTTCCTTTTAACTCTTTAGTACCACTGACTTTGTCCAGAAATGTCAATAATAATTTTTTTTTAATTTGATCCTCAGTCCAATTAGTCAATGTTTAGATAGTTCATATCCGTCTGGCTTGACCTAACAAATCAATCATATCTGACCAACCAACACGAGTTTATTGCCTGGGTGAATAAGCTGATGTGTTTAGTTCTACAACGTATGGTGTGAAGATGTTTTCAATTCTGGTCGTCACACTTGAGCCTATTCAAAGAATAGTTCAGGTTTTATCGAAACCTATATTTTAATGGTCCAATTAGCAAAAATCATAATGTTTTCACATAAGTAGCTTGCATATCATGGTGCTAGATCTTGAGTCATCCCCAAGGACTATTGGAAAGTTCAAGTATGCTTAAGGGAGAGATTTAGTAGTCCTCTACAGGATTGTGTTACCATCTCAAAAATGTCCTTTGATTTAGAACTGACAGTTCAAGTGTGATTATAAATTATAGAGTAAATCATGATGGGCAGGGGAATAAATATTATACCTGAGGGTTTGAAAGACAGTCTCTAGATACTGCAAAGCTTTAAATCAGCTAGTCTTGCTTATTTTCTGTTCTCTACAGAATACTGGCCAAAACCATGGGGTTTTGATGGCGCCCTTCTAAATATTTGATGGAACACTGTTTGTATTGCTATGTAGGAAAACTATTTGCTGTGGTAATACTTGGATAAGGATTAGATTCCATCCCTTTTCCGACTAAAAAATTGCTTCAATTTTAATGAGTTTGAAATACTTAGGATTACTGAAGGTCAGTCAATTCCCGAAACCTTTGAAGGGTTAAGAAATGCAAACTAATTGTATCCACTCATTAACATTTGAGGGATATGCCCTGCCAAAAAAAGATGTCTTAGGTCCAGTCAGGAAGTAGAGGGATAATAAATGCCTAGTTTTGCTCTCTCTGTGGGCAAGTTGAACACTCAGAGTAACTGCTATTTTGAGCTTGGTGAGCGGAAGCCCATGTAGATGAAGCCATGTGAGATCAGCATGGCTGCTACAATAGCCATAAGACTGTGGGACAAAACCAGGGAAGGAAGGCTGAATGAGAGGCCTCGAACAGGCCATTAATCCATTTATTTGTTTGTTTGCTTAATGCTTAAAGCTTTTTTAATTTTGTGTTTTTTGTCTCTACTCCAGCTTTATGGAAATATAATTGACCTATACCATTCTGTAAGTTTAGGGTTTACAAGGTGTTGATTTGATACCCTAATGTATTGTAAAGTCATTACCACGCTTCAGTATTGCAAAATGATTAACATCTCTATCATGTCACATAATTGCCATTTCTTGCCTTTTTTTTTTTGATGTGAACATTTGAGGTCTAGTTTCTTAGTGACTTTCATGTATATAATACAGTATTAACTGTACTCACCGTGCTGTATTTAGACCCCCAGAACTTGCTCATCTTATAACTTGAAGTATGTAGCCTTTGACCAATATCTCCATATCCCTCCCAATCTTAGCTCCTGGTGAACTTTACTCTATAGTGAGTTCAGCCTTTAAGGTTCCACATATAAGTGGTATCATACGATATTTGTCTCTCTTGTGTCTAACTTATTTCATGTAGCATAATGCCCTCAAGTTTCATCCATGCTATTGTAAATGGCAGGATTTCCTTTTCTCATGACTAAATACTACTGACAAAGGTAATGATGCCATCTATAAATATATATATATGTGTATATATATACATGTATATACACATATATACATATATATACACATATGTATATATACATATATATACACATATATATATACACATATATATATACATACACATATATATATGACAAAGGTAATGATGCCATCTATAAATATATATATATGTATATATATACATGTATATACACATATATACATATATATACACATATGTATATATACATATATACATATATACATACACATATATACACATATGTATATACACATATATATACATATATATACATTATATATATACATATACATATACATATACATATACATATACATATATACATATATATACACATACACACACCACATCTTCTTTACCTATTCATCCATTGGCGGGCACTTAGGTTGTTTTCTTGGCTACTGTGAATAATGCTGAAATGAACTTGAAAGTGCAGATATTTCTTTGAGAACCTGTTTCATTTCCTTTGGGTGTATACCCAGAAAAGGGATTGCTGAATTGTATGGTAGTTCCATTTTGAGGTTTTAGAGGAACCTCCATACTGTTTTCCATAATGGTTCCGCCACTTTACATTCCCACCAACAGTGTACAAGGGATCTTGTTTCTCCATATACTCACCAACACTTGCTATTTCCTGTCTTTTTGATGATATCCGTTCTAAGAGGTGTGAGGTGATATCTCATTGTAATGTGATTTGCATTTTCAACAAAGTCGAGCACCTTTTCATGTACTTGTTGACGATTAGTATGTCTTCTCTGAGAAAATGCCCTTCATTTCCATTAATGAAATGAATGTAATGCCAATCATTCCTCTTCCAATGTTTAAATCATATGGTTTGGTTACTTTTATTGAGCTGTATAAGTTCTTTATATATTTTGGATATTAACTCCTTATTGGATACAGGACAGACAGATATTTTCTCCCATTTCATAGGTGGCCTTTCCATTTTGTTGTTTCTTTGGCTGTTCAGAAGCTTTTTCATTTTATGCAGTCCCATTAATTTATTTTTGCTTCTGTTGATTGTGCTTTTGGTATCATATCCAAAAAATCATTCCCAAAAACCTATATCAAGGAGATTTTCCCTTAAGTTTTCTTCTAGAAATGTTCCAATTTCTGTTCTTATTTTTAAGTCTTTAAATCTATCTTTAATTAATTTTTGTGAGTGGTATAAGATAGGGTAACAGTTTCATTCTTCTGCATGTGATTATCCAGCTCCACAACACCATTTATTGAACAGATTATTCTTTCCCTGTAGAGAATTATTGTCTGCCTCACCAAATAGTAGTTGACTATATACAAAGGTACATTGGGTTTATTTCTGGGATCTTGATTCTATTCTATTTGGTCTACATGTCTGTTTTTATGCCAGTACCATACTGTTCTGATTACTTTAACTTTGCAGTATTGTTTGAAATCAGATAGTGTGATGCCTCCAGCTTTGGTCTTTGTTCTCAGAAGCTGAGAACTTTTCCAGTTCCACACAAATGTTAGGACTGTTTTTCTCTCTGTGAAAAACACCATTGGAGTCTGTCGAGGATTGCACTGAATGATGATTTGCGGGTCATATGAATACGTTAGCAATGCTAATTCTTTCAATCGCTGAACACAGGATATATTTGCATTAGTGGGTGTCTTCTTCAGTTTCTTTCATGACAGTCATAATTTTTAGAGTACAGATTTTTCAACTCCTTAGTTGAATTTATTCCTAACTATTTTGTTTGGTTTTGATGCTATTGTGAATGAGATTGTTTTCTTTATTTCCTTTTCAAATGTTTCTTTGTTAGTGTATGAATGATGTCTCTCTGTTGATTTTGCATCCTACAAATTCACTTATTAGTTTATCAATTCTAACAGTTTTTGGGTGGAGTCTTTAGGGTTTTTTAATATATATATGAGATCGTATCATCTGCAAACAATGACAATCTCATATTTCCCCTTCTAAATTAGAAGACATTTATTTCTTTTCCTTGCCTAATTATTCTCACTAGGCCTTCCTGTACTATGTTGAGGAGGAGTGGTAAGAATGGGGATCCTGGTCTTGTTCCTGATTTTAGAAGAAAAGCTTTCAAATTTTCACCACTGAGTATGGTGTTAGCCATGGGCTTGTCGTATAAGGTTTTTATGTTTAGGTATGTTATTCATATACCTAAGTTGTTTATAATTTTTATCATGAAAAGACATTGTATTTGGTGAAATGTTTTTTCTACATCTTCTGAGATGACCATGTGATTTTTATCTTTCAGTCTATTAATGTGGTGTATCATATTTGTTGATTTGTGGGCATTGATCCATGCTTGCAAGCCAGAGGTAAGTCCCATTTGATTGTGATGTATGATCTTTTTAATATATCATCGAATTCAGTTTGCTAATATTTTGTTGAGAAGTTTTGCATCTATATTCATCAAGATTATTGGTCTGTAATTTTCTTCTCTTACAGTATCCTTAACTGACTTTGGTATCCGGGTAATGATGGCCTTGTAAAATGAATTTGAGACAGTTCCCTCTTCAATTTTTTGGAAGAGTTTGAGAAGGGTAGGTGTCATTTATTTAAATGTTTGGTCGACTCACTAGTGAAATCATCTGGTCCTGGATTTTTCTGTGTTGGGAAGTTTTTGATTACTGATTTAATCTCCATACTCATTATTGGTCTGTTCAAATTTTATTTTTCTTCTTGATTCAGTTTACTAAGTTGTATATTTCTAGAAATTTATACATTTCATCTAGATTATCTGATTTATTGGTGTGTAATTGTTCATAGTAATCTCATGATTCTTTGCATTTCTGTAGTGTCAGTGGTAATGTCTCCTCTTTTGTGTTGGCTTTTATTTGCATCTCTTCTTTTTTTCTTAGCCTAGCTAAAATTTTTTCATTTTATTTATATTTTCAAAAACCAGCTCTTAACTTTGTTATTCAATACTATTGTTTTTCTGGTCTCTATTTCATTTATTTATGACCTCCTATTTGTTAATTCCTTTTTTCTGCTAACTACAGGCTTAGTTCTTCATTCTCCAGTTCTTTGAGGTATATAAAGTTAGGTTGTTTGTTTGAGATTTTTGTTTTTTTATTTTACTTATTTTTTTTATTTTTAAATATTTATTTATTTATTTATTTATTTATTTATTTATGTATTTATTTATTTATGAGAGAGAGAGACAGGGAGAGAGAGAGAGAGAGAGAGAGAGAGAGAGACAGAGACAGAGACAGAGAAAGAGAGAGCGAGAGCAGGGGAAGGGCAGAGGGAGAGGGAGACAGAGAATCCCAAGCAGGCTCCATGCTCTCAGCACAAAGCCTGATGCAGGGCTCAAACTCACTTGTGAGATCACTGCCTGAGCAGAAACCAAGAGTCAGAAGCTTAATGGACTGAGCCACCTAGGCATCCCATGATCTTTCCTTTTTACTAAAGTAGGCATTCATCTCTAGAAACTTCCCTATAAGAACTGCATTTGCAATATCCTATTTGTGGTGATATGGTTGTTTCCATTTTTGCTTGTTTCAAGACTTTTTAAAAAATTTTTCTTTTTGGTCATTTTTCAATTCTTGGAGTATAATAATGCTCAATTTGCATATATTTGTGAATTTTCCAGCTTTCTTTGTGTTATGTATTTCTTGTTCATACCATTACAGTCAGAAAATGGACTTGCTATGATTTAAATATTCTTAATTTTTCTAAGATTTCTTTAGTGACCTATATGATCTATCCTGGAGAATGTTCCATATGTGCTTGAGAAGAATGTATATTCTGCTGCTATTGGAGAGAATTTCTGTATCCATCTGTTTGCTCTATTTGATCTGAAAAGTTAGATTCAAGGATAATGTTTTTTGTTGATTTTCTGTCTGGATGATCTATCCCTTGTTGAAAATGAGGTATTAAAATCCTCTACGATTATTGTATTGTTGTCTATTTCTCCATTCAGATATGTTATATTTGCCTAATATATTTAGTGCTCAGATTTGGGTACATATGCAGTTATGATTATTATACTTTCTTGAAAAATGATTGCTTTATTATTATATAATGGCCTTCTTTGTCTCTTTTTACCATTTCTGGCTTAAAGTCTGTTTTGTCACCTCTGCTCTGTTTTGATTTCCACCTGTGTGGAATATATTTTTCCATCTCTTCACTTGAGCTTAGTGTGTATGTAAAGCTGAAGTTAGTCTCTTATAAGCATCATATAGTTGTGTCTTATTTTTTTTGTTTTTGTTTTTGTTTTACCCATCCACTCACTCTACATCCTTTGACTGAAGAATTCAATTCATTTACATTTAAAGGAATTATTAACAGGTCATTAATAATTATTAATAATAATTCCATTTTAGCAATTGTTTTTATGATTTTGTTATTTTATAGTTCCCTTGTTCCTTTATTCTTTTCTTGCTGCCTTCCTTTGAGAACTGATGATTTTCTGTAGTAGTATGCTTTGATTCCTTTCTCTTTCTCTTTTGTGAATCTAATGTCGTAGATTTTTATTTTTTGGTTAGTATCAGGCTTACGCAAAACATCTTACAGTTTTAATGGTCTCTAATATGCTGATAACAATTTATCCTCAATCGGATGCAAGAAATCTACACTTTTACCCCTTTTATGTTTGTGATGTCACAATTTACATCTTTTTTATCTCATGTATCCTTTGACAAATTATTGTAGCTATAGCTATTCTAATACTTGTTAAATAGTTAACACACCATCATACTAAAGTATGAGAGCATTCTGAATCTGACTATATGCTTACCTATATACATCCTCAGCTATAGGAGCCAGCTACAGGTGCCTGTGTCACGGCGGGAGCCAAATGCAAACACACGGACAGGGTTGGAGACCAGGACAGATAGCAAGGGCTGGGGCCAAATATAAGCTCACTAGTAGCTGTGGGGGCCCTGGCTGTTGACACATTGTCCCATGGTTGCACGGTCTTCCCCCAGGTGTAGAAGTCTCGGGACATAGTTAAGTTGAGTCATATATATATATCACTACTGTTTGATGATGGAGTATTTCTGTGCATGGCCAACTTTATGGCTGTGTGGTTCAGAAAATACCCGGTTAGTAACACGCTGTGGTCCGTAGTCAAGTGCTTTGTTTCTGCTAATGCCTAGTAGCAAACTGGGATCTGTTCTTCTTACATACATGTATATACATATGTATATACATACATATATATATATGTAAGAAGAACAGATCCCATATATGTATATATATGTGTACATATGTATACATATATATATGTACATATATATACATATATACATGCATATATACACATATATATATGTACATATGTATACATATATATGTATATATATATATACATATATGGGATCTGTTCTTCTTACATATATATATATACATATACATATACATATGGACCCCAATGTTGCAGTTTTCCTTTACCTTGGAAAGGTTATATGAATATACTAAGACTAATAGATCCTATAGATTTCGCCATAGAAGCAGGACTAAGTTTTTGTGGGATTGATTTCCCACCCTCTCACAGGCTTGCACCTTACTAAGGTTTATAGAGTAATTGCAGCTTCCTACTCACCAGGTACAATCAGTATAATATTATCAGTAGGGTGGGCCAGTCCTATGTAATGAAGATATAATCAGAGTCCCTCTGGCTTATTAGATCAGGGGTCAGCAAACTATGAACCATAGGTCAAATCTGGCCTGTGCTCTGTTTTTATATGGCTCATGAGCTACAAGTGTTTTTCACATTTTAAAAAGGCTTTTTTTTAATTTATTTTGAGAGAGAAGGGGGGTGGGGAGGGACAGAAAGAGAGGGAGAGAAAGAATGCCAGGCAGGCTCCGCACCATCAGCACGGTCGGATGTGGAGCTCAAACCCAGCAACTGGGAGATCATGACCTGAGCTAAAACCAAGAGTCGGACGCTTAACTGAAAAGACATCTCAGAGATCAGAAACTGCATACTCGATGCTAGGTGATAGTGAAACAATGGCTGAACTTTGAATCACAACTAGATTAAGCATATGGTAATCTGTCATTCTCCGAGATCTATGTTTTCCTCCTGCACAGACCAAGTGGGCAAGTTTGAAAGGGAATATGATAGAATTCACCTCTACATTCTTCAGGTTCGTGACAGTGGCACTAATTTCTGAAATTCTTCTATAAATGTAGTAGAGCTCTTAGATTACTAGTTTGGTTGGTAGGAGAAATCCTGGGGGCTTCCATAGTAATTATAAAGATCACAGAAATAAAAAGATTCTGAGAGTTGTTGAATATATCTATTCTTAGGATTCATCCTAGAACTGGGAAAATAACCACAGGCCTGATGGAAGGGTCAATTTGGCTCCTTGTGAAATCGACCTGAATCAAAACTCCATTAGTTAATTTCCTGGATGCTGGAAACCCTGACTTATGACTGGTTGACAACCGTGGTGTGTGAGGACTCTAGAATTAATGTCAGTCAGAAGGTAGTGTCCAGTAATCTCCGAAAAGTCTGAATAATTTCTCTTTCCTAATGTATAGTTAATCTGTTCAATGACCATCAGTCTCTCGAGGGACCACGAGGAAGAGTATATATAGTTGGCTGAGTTGCAGATTCCCTCCTCATTTGGGATTGGACTTCTTATCCACTTAAAAGACACTAAGTAAGGAGCTGTGACTCTCTAAGTGTGGTGATTTGGGTCATACTTCTGTTAACAAACCTAAAACTTTGCTGCTTGCACAAACACGTGAAACTTTTGAAGACTCCTCATTTATTTCACTTCTAAAGACACCACAGTTAATTAGCCAAAAGCAAGGATCCCTGAGGGTCCAACCATTCTGATCACTGCTCTGACTCTATTGCCTATTAGAGTTACTACTCTCATCCTGTCTCTAATAGTTACTTGCCCCCACTCTGCCTTTTGTCACTCAAAGAACCAATCCACACGGTCCTAGTTTTATAATAGTGTTTCCCACTCATAATCGTGGCCTAAGGAGAAAAGCCATCACAGAATTCTTCAGGGGTGATAATTCTCCCCTCACCGATGTATCTCTCAAAGCATGGAGAGATTGGTAAAGGTGATGTCCTCTGGACCCTCCTGGGGCAACACAGCAATACAGTTCGTGATAGTGGGAAATCATATATAAGCCTATACTAAAGCACTCCTATCATCCTAAGCCTTCAGGAACTTTCCTCTGCCTCATGCAGAGGGAAGTTCTGAATTCTTTGCTGCACTTAGTATAGGCCACTATTTAGTCCAGGTTTCAACAAACAATTGCTAAAACTCATAGTATCACTCCCAGCCTTCTGTGCTACGAAAATCCAGAGTCTCTACTTAGTGTATGTCTACTAATAAATATTTTCTAATTCAGGATCTTATTCCTCCCAACCTACTCCATCACTTTTATGGACCAATACCATGACTTATTCCCAGGTTTCTGTGGGGATAAATTAGCAACATCTTGCAAATCTGTTTGTGTCTGTTCTCTGTAACCCTGAGGTCTGCATGGGTTGAGTGACGGTTTCAGATCTACCGTCAATGAGAGACAGTGGGGACAAATCCTGAAGAGCATCAGCAGTACCTGAAAACCAATGACTATTCTAGGAAGAGCTATCTCTTTGGACAGGGTAAGAATAGCTACCTCAACTGGCAATGAGGCCTAGCAGAATTTCAAGTTGCGGGCATTCTGCTCCACTGGTATTCGCCCATTTGTCTCCATCCTAATTTTGAGGGTCCCTCTTCTTTCCAATAAAAGTCCTCATCGTAAGAGACTCTGAAAATTTGCGAGTTCAATTTTCATTTGTATTCAGTCCCTTTCAGGACTAGCTTTGTTGTTTGTGTTTCAGAAATCTTCTGAATCCAGTCAGATCAGAGAACTAATTTCATCTTTGGATTCTTTTACTGTAGAATCTCTTCAAGGAATAGTAACTCTGATAGGCAGAGTTCCCTCAGGGAAGTAAAGCCACTGTGAGTGTTAGTGGAATAAGAGGTTAAATATAGGTACTAGACCTCACACAAATGAGGGAGGAATGGGAAAAAGGAATGTCTGAAAGGGATCGTTAGAGGTCAGAGGGTCAAAAACCAGTTTGCCTGAAGTGCCAGTGTGAGTGAAAACTTGGAGTTTGAAGGGAAATATGAAATGGAACCATGGAACCATACAGGAGGAGCTCTCCAAAGGTTATAGGAATCTGTCACCTCTGTATAACTACTGTCCCTGTGGATCTATAGTCAAGCATCTGGCGGTGGGCATTGGGTTGCTATTGAGCTGCAAAGCCAGGAGTCAGGATGAGAAGGATGTTAAGAATCAGGGAGCAAAGAGGGCTGGTCCTCATTCCCAACCGCCATCCCTTGTTTCTTTATCACCATGCATGACTGTAATAACCTGTGCTTCACTTCTACCTTCTACGGCTCAGTAAGTTCCTCCTTTGGCCTACTCTAGCTCAGAACCATACAGGGAAAGTAACCCTGGGATATGTGTTTCCACCCTAAGCAAATAGAGGGTAGCAAAATCCAACATTGTATGTTCAGTAGAAAGAGTGAAAAAAAAAAAGCCAATATCATTCCTAGGTGTGTAAATTTCTAATGCGAAAGTAAAATCAGATGGGCTTTATTTGGGAAATGAAATGTGAACTAAGTTGAACATATGAAGGAAGATACTTTTCTTCATTAATTGCCTTGTATTAATCTCTGCAGCATGCAAGATCCACCCAAACTACCTGACTCCTAAAAGATATTTCATAGTGATAGATGGTATGATACTTATAGAAGAAAGAAAACAAATAGTCTTTGAAGATAGATTTGGGTGTAAGAGCTGACTCACAAACTTACTATTCATATAACCTTGAGCAAGTTCCTAAATCTCTCAAAGTTTTTGAAACTGTAAAATTGTGTAATAACACCTGCCCCTTATAGATATTCTGGGTATTAGAAATAACACAGTAGATCTTTACCCACAGTTACCAGTTAATAAATGCTTATTATTTTTTTCTCTGTTATAACTCAGTCTGCAGATGAAAAAGTGCAAGAATGAAAACTTACCCTTGAGACATTTACTTGAGTTCTTAGAATGTAAACTGAATATGTTCACATGTTTGTGTCCACCATGAAGCAATGCCTTCAGACAATTCATGACTTACCCATTTTTTTAATCTAATGTCTCCTCAAGAATGATTTACAAAGCAGGACATTTGGGGCCTTGGCAAATATGAATGAACTGCCATTTTTCTTACTCCAAAATAAACTTATCAGAGATCCCCAATGATTGAATGTTTGGAAAATCTGCATTTTCCTCCTGAGAATTCTGATGTGATGCTTGGGGGAAAAAACCTGCAAGACTTAGAAGTGAAAAAATGATGGTCCTTCCAAATCAGTACCAGGTTACCTCGTTCTAGAACTAAAAAGAAAAAGTGTTGGTTCATCAATACATATTGTCTGATATACCTCAATTCTGGACAGAGCATCCTCCTTTTGAAAATATACATATTTTTATTTATTTTATGTGTGTATATATAACAAGAACATTTTTTAAACTAGGCTATATCAATTCAAAGAGTTGTTACAGGAGAAATAACTGATTCAGCTTATCCGTGGATAATATGGACTGGGTGATGGGATGAGTCAATAAAAGATACCTTGGGACCAAAGTTATGGAATAGATTTTTTTTTTTAATCAGAAGGCATTCCTAGGATTTAAGACATACCACAAATATTAAAAGGCATGAAAACTATTCTTTCTCACATATTCTTTTGAAGTTTATAAGAAAGGCTTTTCAAATGCATGATATGTCCCCCCAAAGTATCATTAGTCTAGCAATGCATTTTGCCCAAGATGCCCCAATTAAAAGTCCAAAGAGCTATGATGAGGTTTTACTCACAGGCTGTTCCATCACATTAATTTGATTTCTATTAAAGGTTTTTCTTCTTGGGGCGCCTGGGTGGCTTGGTTGGTTAAGCGTCCGACTTCAGCTCAGGTCATGATCTCATGGTCCGTGAGTTCGAGCCCCGCGTCGGGCTCTGTGCTGACAGCTCAGAGCCTGGAGCCTGTTTCAGATTCTGTGTCTCCCTATCTCTCTGCCTCTCCCCTGTTCATTCTCTGTCTCTCTCTGTCTCAAAAATAAATAAATGTTAAAAAAAAAATTTAAAGGTTTTTCTTCTTAAGACATTTTCTAACATTAGAGAACTTGATAACGATCAGCCTTATAAAGGTTGTTGTTTGTTTGCGATGATGGTCTTGTGAAAGATGCTGTTCATATACTGTACAATTCTTTTTAGAAGGAGACACAAATGAACATATTCCATGGTCTCCATACCAGTGATGGCTGTATTTTCATGAATAAGGGTCTATGTTTTCTTAGAGGCAAACCCAAAATACAAGTTTTAGAGTTCTTTTTAGAGACATAAGCACTAGCATTTCAATAACAATTTTATTATATTCCTAGGGTGCTCTGTTAATAAAGCATTACATTTTCCTCTCAAATATATTTAATTTTTCAGTAACATTTTATTTTTGTTTTAAGTTCATTTACTTAGAGAGAGAGCATGAACAGAGGAGGGACAGAGAAAGAGGGAGACAGAATCCCAAGCAGGCTCCATGCTTGTCAGTTCAGAGCCCAATGCAGGGCTCGAACTCGCGAACCATGAGATCATGACCTGAGTTGAAATCAAGAGTTGGGCACTTAGCTGACTGCGCTCCCCAGATGCCCCTAATTTTTCAGTAACATTTTAAAGACAATTTTTATTTTCTTTATTTTATGTAAGATAACACCAGGACACAGAGAGGAGAGTTAAATTATCCAAGAAATTCAATTAGTAAAGTGATAGAGGTAAACGACCAAGTAAATTTTCTGATCCTGAGTGCTCTTCCTAGTTTATCTTTCTAAAAACCAGGGACGTCATTGCTCACAACTAAATTCCTTGTTTCCTTTGACATTTAAGTCAGAACCAAACTAAAACATGAAAACTGTGGATGTGAACCTGAACTGAAGGTTGGTCCTTGTTCATTCTACTGCCGGGTCCCCCTGTGCTCTGTCAGCCTCCATTGTTCCGAGTAGAAGCTGGAAACTAATTTAAAAGTTTGTATCCCCAATATAAGTGGTGCCTTCCTTCTCACTCATCAAACTAAACTATCTGACCTAGAGGCAGTAGATTAAGTTATTGACTTATGAAAAATTGGCCATGTTTTTTTTTTCCTCTTAGGGATATCATGAGTTCCTGAAATTCCGTATAATGGACGTAAAAATCAACAACAGAAACGACCCCATTTTCTGCCAACACAAACACTGTCTCTAATGCCCAATGAAAGATGCTCTTATCAGAAGCAGAGCAGACAGATATAAAATCCAAGTACAGAACAGATATGTACCAAGAGGGAGCAATTGTGAGTCACAGACTTGTGATCTAGATGTGAAGTGACAAAGTGCCTCATAGCCATTGGGGCATCATCTTCCAAACTGGTTTTAGCATGACTGACCTCCACGTCTGAAACACCTGCTGCACATCACTGGAAGTCTCAATCTGCTTGAACTTCAATACACCTGCAAACAAATCCACCTTTGCGTTGTCTTCTGCTCCCACTGAAGTTAATCCTTCAGAGTACCCAGAAAGTTCATTGAAAAACACAAATAAATGCATGCCATTCTTCTGCTTACAATCCTTTAATACTTCCCATCAAACTTGGAACACATTCCAAACTTGACCTGAGCTGGGCCTGCCATCTCTGGCCTCATAGCTCTTACTCCCCCCTGTTGCACTACATTCTAGCTCACTGGCATTCTCTCTGATCTGCCAAAAACCAAGCTTATTCCCACTCCGTGGCCTGCTCATTCAATATTTCCTCTGTCAGGAATAACCTGCCACTTTCTCCCACCCTTTTCTCTCTTTGTATCTCAGTGTCAGGTTAAATATCCACTCTCCGGAGAGAACTCTTAGCTATTCTATCAAAAATATTCTCCAACTACTATTTCAATTTACTCCATGGACACACCTTGTTTTATTGCACTTCACGGATACTGCATTTTTTTTTTTATAAATCAAAGGTTTGTGGCAACCCTGTGTCCAGGAAATGTACTGGCACCACCTTTTCACTAGCATTACTCATTTCGTGTCTCTGCCACATTTCGGTAATCCTTGCAATCTGTCAAACTTCTTCATTATTATTGTATTTGCTATGGTCACCTGTGGTCGGTTATCTGGGATGTTGTTGTTTCTATGCCTGCTAACACAAGGCCCATCCTGTAGCCATGGATCGAGGAGTAATTTAGACGTCAGGCCTCCCCATTTAAGAGATAGATTCCATAAGGCTATAGCTGCCATAGGTAGGGATTTCTCTCATGGATCTGGGCCAACCACACCAAAGCCCTTCCGGAGAGAATTTACCATCCGACATGACATTAGGAATTTGTAATTCATGGGGAGAGGTCAAGATATCAACATGCACGGGAGTTTGAAAGAAGTTGATTTCAACCCTCATGGATGACTTTGAGGGGTTCGACATCTTAGTGGAGTAAATAGCTGCATATGTGGTGGAAACAGCAAGAGAACTAGAATTAGAAGTGGAACCTGAAGATGTGACCGAATGGCTGCAATCCCATGATCAAACTTGAATTGCTTTTTATGTTTGAGCAAAGAAAGTGTTTTCTTGAGATGGAATTAAAGTACTTGCAAGACTGTTGAAATGACAACAAAGGATTTAGAATGTTACGTAAACTTAGTTGGTAAAGCAGCAGCAAGATTGACTCCAGTTTTGAAAGCAGTTGAACTGTGGGTAAAATGCTATCAAACAGCATCACGTGCTACAGAGAAATTGTTAAGAAAACGGTCAATCGACACGGCACACTTCATAGTTGTATTATTTTTTTTAACGTCTGTTTATTTATTCTGAAACAGAGTGGGGCGCAGAGAGAGAGGGGTAGAGAGAGAATCCCAGGCAGGCTCTGTGCTATCAGCGCAGAGCCCAATGCAGGACTCGATCTCATGAACCATGAGACTGTGACCTGAGCCGTTGTTGTCTTATTTTAAGAAGTTGCCACAATCACCTCAACCTTCAGCAACCATCACCCTGATCTGATCAGTCAGCAGCTATAAACATCAAGGCAAGACCTTCCACCAGCAAAAAGATTACACCTGAAACTCAGATGACGGTTAGCATTTTTAAATTAAGGGATGTACATTATTTTTTCTAGACATAATGCTGTTGCACACTCAATAGATTATAGTGTAGTATACACATAATTTTATATGCACTGGGATACAAAAAAATTCCTTTGACTTGCTTTTTTTGTGATATTTTGATGTACTGAGATGTACTGGGTTGGTCTGGCACCAAACCCACCGTATGTTTGAGGCAGGCCTGAATATAGTTTTCGTCATAAGATTTATCATCCTTGGAAATTATTTTATTGATTAACTTATATGCTTATTTATTTTTCATTCCGCATCACTATATTCAAGTTCTGTGCGAAGAGAACACAACCATTTGGTTTCTGTTTATACTCCCTGATTCCAGAAGAATGCCTGGCACCAAGAATGAGATATTATGGACAGGGAAAAGTGGTAAGATTGATGTATTATCAGAATCTGTGGGTTATTGCAAGTGAGAAGGAAGGATTGGAGGCACTCGATAACCCTGATAGAATCCGATAGACCCTCATGTCTGTCTTCCCAACATGAGACAATGTAACATGAACACCCATCATGCCTTCTACCTCTGTTCTGTTATTCACTAAGACACCAAAATTCCCCGGTGACCCATCAATGCCAAACTCTAATTCATAAAGAGAATGGACATGATCACATCTGATTCAAGCAACCACCTCCCCTTAACAGTCAGACCCTTTCTCTCAGACTTTTGGGATATATTATCCATCGCTAGGATAACTCTTTTGATCTACACATAATGTGAATATTTCCTTCACTTTCTTACTCTGACTGAAATCTGATTGAGCCTTGAGAACACTTTTTCCCATCCCACTGACTTTTTCAAATGTTGACTGTTTTCACTCTTGTGTCCTTCTTACCATTTGACTATAGGAGGCATAGGTAGACTCTTGTACTTACCTGGTCACTGTCACTGTCTTATATTCTAGTAATACTACTACAATCAAAATTATTGATAGAGTCAATATCTATATGCCATGCCAATGTCATGGTATACCTTAACCTCTCAGTTCCTCGAGCAGTTTACCGCCAAGGATTTTGTTTTACACCCAAATCTCAGTCTCCCACTTAAGAGGTTATACCCTAGAACTCGTCATTGACAACATTTTATACCATCTCCATAAATCTCTATCCAATGCCTCTGATCCTTCCTTCTTCTAAACCCAGAGGCTCCTGCAATGCATCAAACTTGCCACCTTCTACTGTCCATCCCACCTCATTCCTGACTTTCTTACTTATCCAGCCTAGACTGTACAGCCCAAAACAATGGCTCCCAAAGTGGTCCTCTGACTAGAAGCATTGATATCACCTGTGAGCTTAGTAAAAAATGAAAACCCATGCACCTATCATCATCTGTTGATTCAGAATCTCCATGAAGGGTGCCAGGAAACTGTGCTTTACTAAGCTGTCCAGGTAATTCTTATGTACATTTGAGTTGATGATTGCTGTTCTCACATCATCACTTCTTTATATCTACTTAATTCCATGTTCCTATTTCTGTTATCATATTCACCAGGAAAGCCTCAAACCACATTAGATCCAACTCTGAGATAACTCTAGAGCCCACATTTGGGCTGTTCCACATGGCTGGAAGAGTCACAAACCATGATGAGTAGTCCCATTTGGTATTTGTCACCTTTCCTGAGCTCTTGGTGCTGCCCAGCTATTACATTTTCCTGATTCAGTGATCTTCCTACTTGCCTCATGGCTATCTCATCTATTCTCCAACACAATTCCTCCACCCATCCCCTTCACTGTCCTTGAATGCTTTTGTTTCCTCTACCAATGAGGAAATTAAAACATCTGAATTTCCATAGCTTCATTACCTACATGTGCCACCTACTCACATCAATATGTGTGTGTATTTATACATGTATATATATAGACATATATATAGAGACATGTATATATATATATATAGACATGTATATATATATAGACATGTATATATATGTATATATATAGACATGTATATATAGACATATATATACATATATGTATATATATAGACATGTATATATATGTATATATATAGACATGTATATATAGACATATATATACATATATGTATATATACACACTATATATGTGTGTATACACACATATATACACACATATATACACACATATATACACATGTACATATATATATATATATATATATATATAGCCTTCCTGCCTTCCTTTACTGGGTAAACCATTCCGCTAATTTCTTCTGGATTCTATTCCTTTCCAAGGACAGCTCCAAAAGCATGGCTCTAGTAATTGTCCCTTCACTCCCCAGCAGTTTCATTTTTCACTACTTCCAGATAATTCCAATTCACATACAAATATTCTGTAATTTCTTCCATCTTAACAATAATTCTTTCTTGCTCCCACATCTCCCTCAAGATACCACCCTATTTCTCCGCACATTTTAGAGCACATGTTGGCAAACTTTTCTATAAAGGGGAAAGGGCAGATATGTTAGTCTTTGCTGACCCGATCGTCTCTGTTGCACCCACTCAAGTCCGCCATTGCAGGACAAAAGAAACCGTGGACAGTCTATAAAGGAATGAGTACAGCTATCTTCCAATAAAACTTTATAAAAACAGGTCATGGGCCATTGATTGCCAAACCCCGCTTTAGAGCAAAACTCCTGGAAAGATCTGCTTCTAATAACTGCATTTATATC
This sequence comes from Felis catus, assembly GCF_018350175.1. Lineage (NCBI taxonomy): Eukaryota > Metazoa > Chordata > Mammalia > Carnivora > Felidae > Felis > Felis catus. The sequence goes on from NC_058373.1 coordinate 16,120,428, forward strand.
ACAGGCTCATGGGCTCCCATTTTATCACGATGCCACTCAGGCTTTCTTCTCCAGAAATCTAGAGAAGCACGTTATCAAGGTTCACAATAATCTCCATGCTGCTGCCTCTATTGGTCCATTTTGATTTCTTGTTTCACTTACTCCAGCAGCAGCACTGGTCACCACCATTTACTGCTTCCACATCTAGCACATCAGTCTCCCTTCATGGTGCCCCCGTCCCTGGCCCCTCTCTTCCTATTTCCTTTGCTAAATCTTTCTCTTCTCTCCAATGTCTAAATGTTCACATGCCCCAGAATCAGTCTTTCTACATCCTCTCTCAATCTTCCCTTTCTTTACATGGCATCTATTTTTTTTTCCACTCTGAATTTATATTTCCCACCTGCACTTTTCCCTCAATGTGCACGATCCAACATCCGCAGCTTCCAAAAACACGTAGAAGTCAACCATTTCATATTATCTCCCCTGCTACTCTCCAGACCAAGCCAGGTTTCTTGCTTGGGTTATTGCAATCATTCACAAGTTATCTGTCTTACTGCAACCTTGCCCCGCTCCCCGCCATAAGCAGTTCAGCATCATAATGAGCCTTTCAAAACATTACCAAACTCATGTCATTTGTTTTCTTTTCCTTTTTCTTCTTTTTTTTATAATTTTTTTTCAACGTTTTTTATTTATTTTTGGGACAGAGAGAGACAGAGCATGAACGGGGGAGGGGCAGAGAGAGAGGGAGACACAGAATCGGAAACAGGCTCCAGGCTCTGAGCCAGCAGCCCAGAGCCGACGCGGGGCTTGAACTCACGGACCGCGAGATCGTGACCTGGCTGAAGTTGGACGCTTAACCGACTGCGCCACCCAGGCGCCCCGTCATTTGTTTTCTTGATAGCTTCCAAATATCCTCCCTCTCACAGAGGCCAAAGACCAAAATCTTCATATTGTCCATCAGGATCCTAGGTGGCCTGGGTGCCACCTCTCCTCTGACTCCATATCCTACCAATGCCACCCGATGCTCTGCCCTTGTTCACTGTCCTGCAGCTCAATTCCTGGCTATTTCTCGAACATCTCAAGCCCCCTTCTGCCTTAGGTATTCTGCCCTCTACCCTCAAGTAGCTTCATGCCTCCTTCCCTCACTTTCTTCACATCTCTGCTCAGGAGAAGTGTTAGTGGGGGCTTTCCGGAGCATCCCATAAAAACACTACAAACCATTCCATTCTTATCTCAACGTGGCCATCTTTCTCACGGTGCTTTGCTTTATACCTTGCACTTATCATTAATTGGTGTATACTTAGCAATTTGCTTATTTACTTCTTATTGTCTCTTTCCCCAACTACAATATAAGCTTGGTGAGGGCAAGGACGTTGACTTTTTCATTCATTGCTATTCTGCTAGTGCCTAGAATAGGGTGTTGGTACTCCCTGGGTTATATTTGTTGAGTGAATATTGAACAACTGAGTCTTTTTCTGTCTTCACAATCTAATCCTCTGGTCATTCATTGCCACTATATACTGTCCAGCTGGCAAATTTCAAAACCTCCCGATAAACTGTGATTCCTTCTGCCATTGCCTTGTAACCTTCTCAGTGACCAAAATCTTAGAGTCTTCTCCCATAATATTATAATATCACTCAACAATCCTTTGGCTATATTTGCATTTTGCAATTCTAAATTAACTGGCTTTTACCTCTAGCTCATTCAGGTCCTATTTTATGGTTTTTCAGACAATTAGTGCTTCCATCAATCTGACCTCTCCTCTCCTATCAAAGTATATTTCTTTTTTTAAGTTCATTTATTTATTTTGTGTGTGAGAGAGTGTGTGCACTAGTGGGGGAGGGGCAGAGAGAGAGGGAGTGAGAAAGAATCCCAAACAGGCTCTGAACTGTCAGTGTGGTGCCCACTGAAGGCTGGAACTCATGAACCATGAGATCATGACCTGAACCAAAATCAAGAGTCTGACCTTGACAGACTGAGCCACCCAGGCACCCTTTCAGAGTGTATTTCTAACTATGTGACCCCTTGACTTGAGAACCTTACGGTGTTCTCCATGGCCAGATAGTGCTTCTCAAACTATTAGTGGTAAACCATTCATTTGTATCCAATTTATTCTGGATTAATATTTTTGTAAAACATAATTTAAAAGAAATGAAAAAAACACCAAGAACCTACAAAATATAAAACCAATGTTTGTTATTAGATTGAGCAGATATAAAACTACACTTTAGTTGATATCCTCATAATGAAATAATAGGAGAAAAGAGAAATTTCAAAAACTCTACAATTTGTCATTGAAAATATAAGTATAGAAAATATATAGAGAAAATCTTTATTACTCTCATAACTTTCTGTTGTTCTGCAATCTGAAGTAAAATAATAAAGGAAATTTGCAAGTCCCTATACATAATATGTGTAACTATGCTTTGAACCAATATCAATGTTTGTCAATACCTGAAGTTGTTAATGTGAAAAATGAACTTGCTTGTTAATTCATCTAATCTAGGTTACATTAATAGCAACTCTACCTACAGGGGATAATATGTAAATAGCATTTAAGTTTTGTTTTAACCATATTCATAGGAGTATGAACAACACTCGGGACTCATAGGCGTGTTGATGGGAATGGAAGAAGAGATTTTAAAGCAATGTCAGCAAGCTCACAATATTTTTTTCATTTATTCAAATTGAAGCAAATGATGTTGTATTTTCAAAAGTCATTTTAAATTCTAATTTCTAATAATTCATCCTGGAGTGTCAGAGATAAGTTTTAAATTATATATTGGGGCGCCTGGGTGGCTCAGTTGGTTAAGTGTCCGACTTTGGCTCAGGTCATGATCTCATGGTCCGTGAGTTCAAGCCCCGCGTCGGGCTCTGTGCTGACAGCTCAGAGCCTGGAGCCTGTTTCAGATTCTGTGTGTCCCCTCTCTCTCTGCCCATCCCCTATTCATGCTCTGTCCCTCTCTGTCTCAAAAATAAATAAACATTAAAAAAAATTATATATTGACGAAAAAGGTGAATTCTGGATCTGTGAATTTCCTATACATCTGTCACTTTTAACGGAAAAAGAAAAACTTAAACTTCCTATCAACTTGGAAGTTGTTCTGTCATACCCTTTCACAGATGTGTAGCAGCAAGACCATCCCATTTTTGTTAAACTTGTTATTAATTATGAAACATAATAAAACAATCTGTGGAACTCTGTTCGTACACTCTCCTAAATTTTGTTTTTTCTGTTCTATGTTACCTCCCACTTGCGTGAAAGTATTATGATTTATTTTAAATGCTGAAGATATGAGGGGCATCTGGGTGGCTCAGTCAGTTAAGAGTCCACCTCTTGATCTTGGCTCCAGTCATGATCTCACAGTTCGTGAGATTGAGCCCCACGTCGGGCTCTGGTTGGGCTCCGTGCTGTCAGCATGGATCCTGCGTGAGACTCTCTCTCTCTCTCTCTCTCTCTCTCAAAATAAATAAATAAACTTAAAAATAAAATAAAATACCAAAGACATGGGAGAAATGAACAAATCTGGTTGCTGGTCTCACATCTTTACAAAGTTGGGACCAATCTGGTTGTTTCTCTTACAGAAACTCCAAGCATTCATTCTATAGTTCAAGCCTTTGCAACACAACGTTTTTTCTCCAAAACCATCATACCTGAGCACAAAATACAGTTGCTCACCATCAGCTACCATAGTATCACACAATAATGAGAGTATATTTAAGTTTCATGATTGTGTAACTCTCAATTTTTACTGCTATTACCAAGTCACTGTTTCGTTCAGCTCATTTTTTGTTTTTTGTTTTGCTGTGTTTTGTTTTGTTTCACAGCAAAACATTCTCACTGAAGGAAGCAGTGCCCCGGTTTAGTTTCCAAGGCAAGCCCCTTAATCTAGCCAACGCCTCCATAATGTATTTTCTGGCATCACAGATGAATATGCTCCCCCACAAAGTGAGTACAAAACCACTTTTGCTGATATGGATTATGGGCTTGGATGTTAAGACAATATGAATTTACTCTAAAAGCTTATGACGAGTTATTGTCAGGGATGTCTGTATTTCATCAGGGATTCCTCTGTCCACTCTTGCATACGCACTGACAGCGCCACTATGCTAAGTGCGATTGCACACCTTCTCCCCCTTTTTCTCCCCCCCGTGCCTTTTTTCTCTCCCTCCTGACTCTGAATTGATTACCTTGCTTTGTGTTTCACAAAGACCGAAGCAATCAAGAGAATTTCACAGTCTTCCACTATCACATCTACCACCTGCCACCCTCGGTCCACACACATTTTGCTTATTTTTACCACCTCCCTCTTGGCCAAGCCAGTGCTTGCAATTGCGTATTAGATAGAGTCCTTGCTCACTGACTCAGAGATATCACCCCAACAATTTTCCCCTCTGGCATACACCATTTTGCTTTCTGTTGGATTGTCCCCTCATCTACAATCTATTATTTGTCTCCTTTGAAAGATTACACACACACAAACACACACACACACACACACACACACACACACACGTCCTCACTTCCTCCTCCAACTATTGGCCTCGTTTCTTTGCTCCTTTTGACAATAAAAGTTTCTTGAAAGCATTGTCTAAAGGTAGTGCCTTCAATTTTTCTCTTTTGTTAATGTTTACTTATTTTGAGGGGGGAGAGGAGAAGAGAGAGATGGAGAGAGAGAATCCCAAGCAGGGTCCACGTCATAAGCACAGAGCTCAACGTGGGGCTCGAACCCATGAACCGTGAAATAATGACCTGAGCCAAAAATCAGAGTCAGACACTTAGCCCGCTGAGCCACCCAGATGCCTCCAATTATTCTCTTTTAATCCCTCTCTGATCAGGCTTTCACCCCCGACCCCCACGGCTTCTCCAGCAGAGCTGCTGTCTGCCTCATCACTGATGAGTCCCATGTTGCCGGACCCCGTACTTGAGTCTCAGACTTCATTTTACTCCTACGCTCCTCTCTATATTTCTCACTCCCTTGATTTTCTCATTCAATGTCAAGGTTTCAAATACTTTGTGTATGACAATGGCTTGCCTTGTTCTACCATTTGCTCAGATCTCGTTCCAGGATTCCTGGCTTATATAGCCCCGCCCTACCTGACACCTCCACTATAATGTCTAAGGTGCAGAACTGATATTGGTTGATAGCAACTCCATTCATCCCGTTGCTCAGGCAGAAGTCTTCCCTGAAGTCTTTCTCCCAGACATCATATCGAATCCCTCACCAAATTCTGTTGGACCTATATGCAAAGATATCCAGAATTTAACCACTGCTCCCCACTTCTACTGATGAAAATTGTTTTGTAGAGTGTGCTAACTCATATTTCACAATACCACTAATCTCCATTAGTGCAATAATGGAATACTTATTATATTCATATGTCTGTGATATTTCTACTAAAGCACCATCTATAAGTCTACACAAATTAGTAGGTAGCATCTCAAAATTCAGAAACTTCTTCCAGAAAATATTTCTATTAAACAAATAAAGAAACAACTCCTAACAGGAAAAAAATCTAACTCAAATAGCAGAGAGTTCAAAAAAATGTTTCCACATACCTGTTCAGTGAAACATACCGAACAATTCAAGAGGGTCAGTACTGATGAAAACAATCAGAGGGGTGCCTGGGTGGCTGAGTCGATTAAGTGTCCAAGTCTTAATTTCAGCTCAGGTCATGATCTAATGGTTCATGAGATAGAGCCCTGGAGCCTGCTTGGGATTCTCTTTCTCCCTCTTTCTTTGCTCCTTCCAATGTGCTCTCTTCTCTCTCTCTCTCTCTCAAAACAAAATAAAGATGGAAAAAATTTTTTGAAAGAAAGAGAACAGAGAATTTAGTCAATTTAGTGAGAAGAAAATCAGTTGACTGAATGAGTGACCCATACACAAACCCAGGTAAAATCACTAACATTCAAATTTTAGAAAGAATACAATAAAATCTTAGCTTTTTTTGGTGTTGTCATTGTTGTTATTTTCTTCCCTTTTCTTAACCCTCTCGATCAGTAGTAGCCAGCGCTCTGAGACCACCAATAAATTTCTGACATTGGAAAAATAGCAATATTGAGGGTTTGTTCATATCTTAAGGCTCATTATGAAAATTACCCAAATCAATTTTTTAGTGAGCGTAGTTAATGAAAGGGTGCAGGACTTCTCCAGCAAAGTTAATATGTTCATTCACAACTAAACACTGACTTTATGAGAGTTTATATAAAGTGTTGGCAGTACCTGTTCAAGAGAGGTAAGCCATTTCTCTTTTTCTGAGTCTCACAGTGCATGAGATTGTTGAGTTTCTGATGACTCTAGAGCTCCTTGTGTTGGCCTGAGTTATTGCGGGTGATAGAGACCCCACTTTCCTGTCAGTTCTCAAAACAAATCACCCCAGATTATCCACATCTTAATCTCACCAGCCGGTGTGAGAAAATGAGTAAAGAGAAATAAAGATCTAAAACTTACTTTAAGAATGGGAGTGACCCCACTAAAGTTATCTTGAGATGACCATCTATTTCTTTTGGAGGTGAAGAGTCCGGATCAGGGCCTTCTAACATGTTCCATGTCCTCATGAATGATCATTTTCCCAGAAATCAAGAGTTTGTTGGTGAATATATTAGAATAGACAATCTCCGTGTTTTGCAAATAAATGTTTACCTCACTACGAGTCAGAGGTCATGGAAGGTTTGTTTGACATTTCAAATTTTTTTTAACGTTTATTTATTTTTGAGACAGAGAGAGACAGAGCATGAATGGGGGAGGGTCAGAGAGAGAGGGAGACACAGAATCTGAAACAGGCTCCAGGCTCTGAGCCATCAGCCCAGAGCCCGACACGGGGCTGGAACTCACGGACCGCGAGATCGTGACCTGAGCCGAAGTCGGCCGCTTAACCGACTGAGCCACCCAGGCACCCCAACATTTCAAAAATAAGCTTGGTTTTATGCCCACAGAGGTCCCATCTGTATCAAAAAAAAAAAAAAAAAGCAAATCGATTTCCAGTTAGCACGTGAAGCATTTTAATTGAAGTCATCAAAATGTTTCAAAGGTGTGTAAACGCCATGTCAGAGCCTTTATTAGCAATGATATTGTTAGGTGCACATATTTTAGCAAATATTCAAGAGACTTTCAGAAGCACAACTTCCAATTATGAAGAAAAAAGATATTCCAGAAATGCTGGATCCTATCTAGCTATGGACAGCAGAGTCCTTGAGACATACACGGAAATACATGAGGTTGGGGAAGAACAAGAGGGGGTAAGCAAGCTTCCCAGCACACACAGCCAGCCACAGAATCTCAGCTTCCTCTTCTAGAAAATAATGGGTCAGGCTACTGCCTTCCCTGCTCCACGGTTTGCCACCCTCCTCGTGCAGTTTGGGGAAATGTTTTGCAGCTGCGGTCACTTGGCTAGCTAACTTTCATTTATTTATTTATTTTGTGGGTGGGTGGTGGGGCAGAGGTGGGGGACAACCAGCTGAGGACCGTTTCATCTTTAACTCATCATTGTAAGGAGGGAAAACAGGTGCAGCCGCTTTTGTACTTTGGGAGATCAGGACTCAAATTAATCAGAGGTGCAACCAGGGCATCTTTCCGGGTGAAAAACAATGCAGGCCCAGGATGTCCGCGCACTTACATTTAAGAGAGCATATCGCAGTGCAAATTGGGTCATCTCAGGAAATATAAAGGCATTATTCCTCCGAGATTTGGGGGAAAAAAATGTAATTACTTCTTCCAGCAAGCATGATTCTTTTCACTAACCTTCATTTTTGTCCCCTGGAAATGAAAAGAGGTTTACATTAAAAAGGCATTTCCTCTGACTCCGCGTCCTTGAACTGCACAAAATGTAAACCATTCCCTCCCTCCCTCTTTTGAAGAAAAAGGGGGTTTCAATCTTTCCCTCTGAACACGGTCCATTTAAATAAGGAGACGGAGTCCCATCTTTTCTATCAGGACCCATTGTTTGACTTGTCAGTAATAACACTTGAGCTGAAATTGTACAGGCGTCTCACTAATTTAGTAATTATTGACATGGTGCTGAGTAGGAAATGATAGCAAACAGAAGGAACTGTTAAGGAGAAATGAAATAAAAGATGTTCATATCATTGTTGAATAATGGTTGAGATCATTTTGTGCTTTAAGTAGGCCCAAGACACCTTTTTCCATTTTCCTGACACATTTATAATTTATGCTTTGTAATAGTTCCAAATATTTTTAGGACACCCGACTTTGTTTGAGAATCTTGCCAAACTGAATGAGAATCACGAAGCACACACAGACGAGTGGGCGACGTGACCCCTGCTGCAGCTTTCCGGCGACAGCCCCTCTCTCCCCAGCCTGCCTCTTCTTCTGATGCTTTTTGGTTTTTTTTACTGGTTTCCTTTTTAAATTTGCATTTCTGTTTATTGTCGTGTTAGCTCTTAGCTGGGATCTCTGTTGCTAGGATAGGCAACGCAGCTCGTGTGTGGATGGCGTCTTCGTTTATTTACTTTCTAATCTGGAGGCTTTGCTTAGTGCCAAGAACTACCCCAAAGTTTGGTGAGTGTGGATTTGAAGGGCTCATTTTTTTTAAGTTGCATATTCGTGCATTAATGTAATTGTGCCAGTGCAATACGCATGTGTATCCATTAATGCACACGTGTCATGACAAACGGGTCGTCAAAATGTTGAGACCGGAGTGAGCAAATTTGGAAACGATTTGCCAGAAGAATATAAATATTGACTGAGAAAATCCAGCATAAATTTTTATAACCCTGATTTTGGAGGGTAAGGACGGCACCTCTCCTATGCAGCAACCACATTACGTGGCATTTACTATGATGTAATGATTATACATCAGGACGTAATTCATCACTGCTGGAGGACAAAGCCTTATCACACAAGAAGACGTGTCACAACAAAGTCGTACAGTATTACATTTTCTGTACCGCATCCTGCAATCAAATCACCACAATTTTTAGTAAGAACTGGAAACTTGTGTTATTTTATTTATTTATTTATTTATTTATTTATTTATGTTTAAATATAGAGAGCAGGGGAGGGGCAGAGGAAGATGGAGAGAGAATCCCAAGCGGGCTCTGTACTAAGAGAGGGCTCCCACCAACTGTGAGATCGTGACCTGAGCCAAAATCAAGAGTTGGAAGGCTTAACCGACTGAGCCACCCAAGGCACTGCTGGGCACTTTTCATTTAAAATGCAGTATTATTAGATTTTTGAAATACTTCCCCAAAAGGGGTACTGATACAAAATCTGATCAAAATATGTAAGACAAATAAGACAAATAATAGAATAAAGGATGGAAACGAAGTAGACCTCCATGTCTCACAGACTGGGTTGTAGAAGATTGTGATGAAAATAACAAGTGATTTATGCACAATAAGACAGCAGCTAAGGTAAGTTGACTGCTCTGATGTGCCAGGTAGCATGCAGCAAGTTGCCTGTTTCTTCGAACAGGACATACTTTTCACTGGTACTCGGAGAGAAGGCTCATGATGTCGGAAGTCAGGATTATGGTGTTAGCAGTGACTGACTCCCGATTCCTGAGCCAGAGCTCTCAAACACCACATTATTTTGTTCCTTCTAATTTTCTTCTCTATTTTCCCATTGTTCTTTAGTTGACATTATTACTGTAAGGATTAAGCAAAACACAATTTAAAAGAGGACTCCACATAGCATGAATTTAGACAATAGGTCAACTCCCTGTGTTATAGCTCGACTCTACGGTCTACTTACACTATACTGTATCAATTTTCCGGTGGCCTTCACATTTTTTAAAATGCCATTGTATGTCTAAATCTGCAAATATTGCAGAAATGGTTCAAGTGCTAAAGTACCAAATAAATGGGGAGGTGGCATGGATGAACAAACAAAAGATTTGACTAATATACAGCTAAGAAAAACAAATGCCCACTGCAAACAAAAATGTTACTTAGTCAAAGAATTTTTGAAACAATGACATCATCCTTGTATACAGATCATCTTTGGTTGTTTACATTCCACTGAAAACTATATACATAGAAATTCCTTCAGGACACCTGGGTGGCTCAGTTGGTTAAGCATCCGACTTCGGCTCAGGTCATGATCTCACGGTTCGTGTGTTCCAGCCCTGCACCCGGCTCTGTGCTGATGGCTCAGAGCCTAGAGCTTGCTTCAGATTCTATGTCTCACCCTCTCTCTGCCCCTCCCTTGCTTGGACTCTGTTTCTCCCCTTCTCTCAAAAATAAACATTAAAAAACAAGAAATTCCTTTTTGGTTGTGGTGCAGAATCATCCTTTTCATAATATTCTGCTGGGTTGTCAGGCAGTGCAGTCATGATCAGCACAAATGGAGAGTGCTCTTGGTCTCATTTGACTATACTGCTATGTAGATAAATTTCTCAGCTCATTTTATGTTCTAGTTGTGGTCAGAACAGTCTTAATAAGCACAGAGACATTCAGTCAAGGACTCCAAACTCCAGTTGATTAGGGCTACCCAAGCTGTCCCCACATCTCTACCTCCCTCCAGGAAGTGTGTTATGTACGCTGGGCAAGCCGGATAAAAATTGTTCCATGTCATTGTGTGAATATCCACATCTATATATTTTTACTGGCATCCTCTAGATAAAGTCAGCATGTCAGCTTGTTAAATTATGTGGTTGAATCTCAAAATAGTTGATTTTGCCTGCAGTGTGCTGGCATCTAGGAATGAATGAATTATATCACAATCCCAAGCAATTGCTGATGTGTGAAATAAGGAGGGGGCACTGGGGGCCATGAGAGTAACAAGTCCAGTGGTTCCAGGCCAGGACCCCAATGGGTTAGGGGTAAGGATTAGGGTTCCTTGATCTGTGAGCTCCAACCTGTTCTAGAGAAAGTGCCCAGCCTATTCCTTGCATTCTAACAGAGGTGATTCAACTGAAGATGTATTATAACTAGACTCACTTAATTTTTTTTAATGTTTATTCATTATTTTTGAGACAGAGAGAGACAAGTGTGAGCAGAGGAGGGGCAGAGAGAGAGAAAGACACAGAATCTGAAGCAGGCTCCAGGCTCTGAGCTGTCAGCACAGAGCCCGATGCAGATCTCAAACTCACAGACCACCAGATCATGACCTGAGCCGAAGTCGGACGCTTAACCGACTGAGCCAGCCAGGCTCCCCTAGACTCACTTTAAAAGTAAATAAAACCAATATGAAAATTTTATCAAGAATTCATGGATTCTGATAGAAGAAGCCATTTATGGAAGAACAGTTATTAGTTTGAAAAGTAGTCTTTTAGGGAGTGGAACTCATTATTCCTGCCATTTTCATAAAGACAAGAACAAAACTTGATATAGCTGTTATCATTATAAATATGTCTGGCTTCCCCCTGCCTCAATGTTGTTGTTGTTGTTGTTGTTTTTTAACATTTTAAGTGTTTATTTATTTTTGACAGAGAGAGAAAGAATGTGAGTGGGGGAGGGGCAGAGAGAGAGGGAGACAGAGGATCCGAAGTGAACTCTCAGCTGTCAGCACAGAGCCCGATGTGGGCTCAAACCCATGAACTGTGAGTTCATGACCTGAGCGAAAGCCAGTCATATAACTGATTGAACCCCCAGATGCCTCTCAGTATTTTAAAGATTCACTCATCACCCTACATCTCTCTGTGTCTCGGTCCTGAGGTCAAATGGACGGGAATGACATGTTGTAATCGGTTGGCTCTGGCTCAATGGGCGCTCCCTCCCCATGGGATTCCAGGGCATTTTGCACAGTGTGGAGTGCACTTGCCCTATGGGTGCCTGTCTTAGGCAAGGAATCGTGATCAGGACCCACAATGTGTGCTGCCCATCTTTGTACCTCCCGCACCCAATACTGTGCTTGTTTCCTGATGCCCCCTTCCTCAATGGAAACTCCTGCGGGACAGAAAAAAGACCACATCCCTTGTGTGAATACATGAGGAAACACTAAAAACTATCTTCTTTACAGGAAGAAGAAGCAAATTCATTTTTAGGAAGGGTAGGTGGGAATCAAGGATGAGAGCGGTAACGCTCCATTCACAATTCGGGTGCGTGCGACTTGAACTCCGAATCCGACTTGCAAAGGCGGAAAAGGACTGGTGGGAGTTTGCGAGGAGAGCATCGCCTCCTCGTCTTCAGCTTTCGAGCTATGAAAAACTGACTTCAGAAATCCTGATTGCTGCTGGAGGTTCATAACAGGATTGGAAGTGTTGTTTCCGACTGACCCTGCTGCACCTCGCCCCGGGAGTCGTTCTCTTACCCTGTGGCCCTTAGGTTAACCTCCCGCAGGTAAGGCCAGCAGTGGGGATAGCCCAAAACATCCAGAGCTGATTGGACCAAGCTAATGTCTCTTCTGGTTAGAAACCTGTCACCCGTGGGGCCCCTGGGTGGCCTCGTCACTTATGCCCCCGAGGCTTGGTTTCCGCTCAGGTCATGATCTCGCAGTTGGTGAGATCAAGCCTCACGTGGAGCTCTGCCCTGACAGCTCTAGTTCTTCCTCTCTCCCTCTCTCTCTCTCTCTCTCTCTCTGCCCCTCCCCCATTCACAGGCACTCTCTCTCAAAATAAATAAATAAACGTGAAGAAAGAAAGAAAGAAAGAAAGAAAGAAAGAAAGAAAGAAAGAAAGAAACCTATCACCTGTGAGGCCTCAATCAAAACCAGGAGCTGGCCAATTGGACTGGCGGGCATGGGGAATAGTAGATGGGTTGGAGGAGTTAGTGGCAGGCCCAGGAAAGAGATGCTGTATTATGAGGCTTGGGATCCTTAGTTCACTTTGGACAGGAAGCAATAACCAACGGAAAACTTCCAACGCCTTAAACACAAGAGAAGCCTATTTTCACTCATGTGACAGATGCTTCTAGTCAATAGTGGCTTGCCTCAAGCTATGGTTTGGGAACCCAGGATCCTTCCCCTCTGTAGTTTTCCCACCCCCTGGGGGTTCTGACGTCCTCTAAGGACAAAGAGAATGTCTACGGGGGGCATAGGCTTCTCAAAAGCCTGGGCTTGAAGCTGCTGCTTCTCCTCAGATGCCATTGGCGAGGACGGGTCACGTGACCACCCTTCCCTGCAAGGGATGCTGGGAAGTTGGTGGAGCCCCGCGTGTAGGAAGACGAGGAGGCGGGTCTTTAGAGACCACCTACAGGCGCGAGCCGGGAGACTGGAGTCAGTCTCGTTTCCTTAGAGACAAGCAAAGGAACTGGTGTAGGGTTAGAGGGCAGAGATTTGATTGGCATAATATTAGTAGATTTATTCTGCATTGGACCTGTCGTTTACGAAAAGGTTTATTTTGTACATTTTATGAAGCTCTCGGTGCAATCTGCCCTGTTCCTTCCTCGTCACACTAGAATTGAAACAACTGAGACCAGGGTGCTATCGACACATGAATTCTTGCCACACTTCTCTCCACAGCGAAGCGAAACGCTAAGTTCCCAAGCGATGCTTAATTCCTCAGTCCTCGATTTCAATTTTCCTTTTTACACTGAACTAAGATTTCCCCACAACCACTTCACTCAACATGTTTGTACGATACAGAGATACTGGCAGTCGACTTTGGTCTTAGCATGGGTCCCCGTGGCCATACTGTCTTTTTTCTCTTTAATTTTTTTTAATGTTTATTTCTTTTTGAGAGAGAGAGAGAGAGAGACCGACAGAGCACAAGCAGGCGAGGAGCAGAGAGAGAGAGGGAGACCCAGAATCGGAAGCAGGCTCCAGGCTCTGAGCTGTCAGAACAGAGCCCACCCAGGGGCTTGAACCCACTGACCTTGAGATCATGACCTGAGCCACCCAGGCGCCCCCGTACTGTCTTTTGAGAGCAACTTAATTTCGCTAAAAATTGAAAGGGAAAAAAGGTGGGTTCTGAAGTGTTTCTCTCTCCCTCTCTCAAGCCACAGGGGAACATTTCTACTCCAAGAACAGTTCCGCTTGCCTTAGTACACCTCCCCCTCGCAGTGTCAGCAGCACAGGGGACTCAATCATGTTTCTCCCCTACCCGGGGCTGGCAACAATTAAGAACCAGCCACCATGAGACTGCTATTTACAAATAGGTCTTTACCACAAACACAAATTGGCGCTTTTCTTGGAGATGGGCCCTGCATGCCACGCAGACCATGGGTCTCAATAGAACTGTCTCCTCCACCAGCTCACGGCTTCGAAGCTCGTGTGACTGCTAATAGTGATGCCTTCAATGCCATTGGCAGTTTCACTCTTCACCATCCCTTGAAGCCACTACCATCAACTGGATCTCTTGGTCAGTTCAGTAGAAGTTGGGGGATACACGATGCTTGGGAAGAGAGAATGTCACGTACTGCGGAAAAAAAAGCCTCGGAGGCATGAGGCTCTGTAGGTGCCTTGCCATTTGCAAACATTCTCATGCTCTCTCTTTTTGGGAAACTGCCCCGCCCTCAACCTTCCCCACCCCCACCCCCGTCCCTTTAATACCGCACCAGATACTTAACGATCTTTTGCTTTGATGACACCTGATTTCTATCTTTCCCATATCTCTTTTCTAACTGATCTGATATTCCAAAGCAACAAATAGAAAATGGCTTTGTTATTGAGTTGGGAACAAAAGCTACAGTGGAGAAGCATATTAAAATGTTCAGAAAATACTAAACTGAAATCTGTTTACTAAGCCACCAGCTGTCACTTCCTCTTCTGGCTACCGTGCGCTACCTATCTCAACTGTCACCTCACGCGTATTGTCCTTCCCCTGTGCTAGATCTGCTCTGATGTCTTTTTAATGTTTTTTTTTTAATATTTTAAGGTCTATCAAAAAACGATTCCTATGTAACCATACTGTACATTTGTTTTCATTAACAATTACATGCACCATGCTCGCTTTTACACTGACTCTAAAATCGACATGGTTGGGGGGGGCGCCTGGGTGGCTCAGTTGGTTAAGTGTCCGACTTTGGCTCAGCTCACCATCTCATGGTCCGTGAGTTCAAGCCCCGCGTCGGGCTCTGTGCTCACAGCTCGGAGCCTGGAGCCTGCTTTGGATTCTGTGTGTGCGTCTCTCTCTCTGCCCCCTTTCCCACTCATGCTCGGTCTCTCACTCTCTCCCTCTCAGAAAATAAATAAATATTAAAATGGACATGTGTCATGGACATGTGTCAGTGGATATTCAATCCATTTCATAGCCAGAGTCAAGAAGGAAACTAAACAACCGGGTTGAATTTGTAGTTGAGCCGGTGACACTAGGTGTCATCAATGTGGAATTGAGAATACTGATGAGTACCCAAGAGGTCAATCATAAATGTAAGATAGTTAAAGACTCGGGCTTTGGGCTATGAATTTCTGTTCTAAATTATAAGTAGCTATTTCTGGGGTATTAGAATTATTTTCCGATCTTAATGAAATGTGAAGGTTGAGGTTTTTCAGGAGACAGAACGCTTTCGGGAAGCCATTTCTAGGCTTCGTAATTCCTGCCCCCCCAACCCCCACCCCATCAACACCACTTCAGTGTCATCAACATCTGACACCCTTTCTGGCATAATCAGGAGAGGAGCCAATGGGCCACGGAGACCAGACTCTCTTTTCCTCCCATCTGAGGGCCTGGAAGCCAATGGTGCTTTGTAAATTCCTATGTCTGCTGAAGGGAGCTTGGGGTCCCGGGTGGGGCAGCTCAGGGCCGAGTTGCACTCGCAATATGGACCAAGAGAAGCGACACCTGCCTCCAAAACTTCAGGCTCACTTCCTCCAGGACCCACTACGCTCCATCTTATTCGCTGTGCCCACGATTCCTATTAAAATCCTGTTTTCTGAAACTAACAAGGTCTCCACATAGGGACTAGGGTACCCGACCTTGGGAACCCTTGAGCTCTCACGGCTGGGTGTAACCCCGCATCACCCACCAACAAGCAAATCCACCCGATTGGCACAGAAGAGAAACGTGCAAAGTTGGTGCAGCATTAATCAAACCTGAAACGTTATTTTTAAGGTGTCACGAAATCCGCATTGACTGACTGGTCCTTTTAATCTTAATTTTGAGCAGTTGCGACTCCAATTAAATCCTACCACCTAGCATTTTCAAACAGCTCCTGGTTGTTTCCACAAACTCCGTTAATGGACAGCTGTTTCTGACAGCCCCTGATTTGCCAGTGCTGTGTCGGCTGGCAGAGCAGGAGGCCCCGTTCTGTATCCCGCTGCTGGCACCGGGGGATATGCAAATGAACACATGAATCAGCTGTCACCACCACAGACACAGTGCGGGGAGATGATCAGAATGTGGGGAGCTTAGTTGGCTGCAAGTGGAAGGGTTGGGGGGAGGAGGGAAAATGCTTAGATTTCTTGAAGTGAGTTTTCTTTTTTTTCTTCTTCTTCTTCTTTTTTTTTTTCAAGTGTCTCTAGTTTATTTTCACTTTGTGGCATTCATTAGATTTCAGTTCAGGAAAGTGCAATCTGTTCCTCGCCAATCACCAGCAGAAACCTGAAAGTTTGGGAACGATGGAAACGTTACAGGTGAACACCGTTAGAACTCCAGCAACACAGGCAGAATATTATATGCAATTCTGTGTCTCAAATATTTTTCCATCCAAGAAGGGAGGGGGGAGGCCAAACTTTTCTTTCCCGTAAGAACGTGCTTAAAAAGATTTTCCTCGGCGGGGGGCGTCTGTGGCTCAGTCGGCTAAGTGTCCGACTCTTGATTTCAGCTCTGGTCACGGTCTTGTTGTGGTCTGTGGGATCGAGCCCTGTGTCAGGCTCTGCACTGACAGTGCGGAGCCTGCTTGGGATTCTCTCTTTCTGTCTCTCTCTGCCCCTCCTCCCTCATGTTCTCTCTCCCTCTCTCTCAAAATAAATAAACTTAAAAAAAAAAAAAAGATTTTGCTCAGTGTCCAAAGCTGGGTTGTAAGTGTTCTGAATTATTTCCGGCAAGGAATTCTCGGAGATGCTCCACCGCTTGGGTCAAATGCTCATAAACACAGTGAAAATCACTTCTATCAATAATGGAGCAGCTCTAGTTCCAAGGGCTCCTGTGTCTGTGCTTGGACCTTCCTGACTTGCCAGATACTGGAGAAATGGCGGTGCCATCGTATTCCGTAGGGTTCAGTAAGAGAACAAGCACGCAGAGGTGAGCGTGGAGTTCACTGTAGGTCGGCAGAGCTGGTGAGTGGGAAGCAACGCTGGGTAGAAAGTAGGGGGGGGGGGGCAAGGGCAATGGATGAGGAAATTGATGGGGAAAAACTGGAACCTATGAGGACCAATGGGTCCCCACAAGGAACAAACCGATTCTGTTCCAGCCTCACTGCCTGCAGCCTAGTTAGCATCAGTGATCTACAGAAGGAGCTGACAGCTGTGGCCACGTATCGGTACATGGACTTGACCTAAGACCTGAAGCACCTGAAGGAAGAGGTACAGGGTGAGTTGGAGTGGATAGGCGAGCACACACAAACCCCGTGGTGGTGCCCAGAGCCTGCCTCCAACTTTCTGAGCAGGCTGCCCACTGTTCCGCTTCACCTTCCCATTGTGAGCAACGTCTCTGTGGCCAATCCGAACTCAAACCATAGCAAGAAGGCGTGCTGGGCATCTTATTTCCAGTTCTGCTAGGCTCACCCATAAAAGGCCGTTGAGGCTGTGCACCCAGTTGCGTTCTGCTTCAAGAATCCGCCGTGGTCCAGTTCGCACTGGTGCTGTCAGGACTGATGTCAGATACAGTAGTTGGAGGATGGAGGAAGAGGACAGGGAGAGCTACAGTTAGGGGTGGAGTTGAGTGGTTCAATCCCAGGAGAGACTGGAGTGAAGATGGTTGGAAAATGGATGGCCATTTGGGGATTAGGGAGCAAATCAATATCACATGTTGGTTTTATTCAAATACTATTAGAAGTCCTACATTGTGGGCATGCTATCCAGAGCCAGATGCTGCACAAAGAACTAGGATAAAATATTATGATCTCAATGATACCTGATTCACACCTATTATCTGGGATGCATTTTGCCTTCAATCTAAAAAGAAATGAGGGACGCCTGGGTGGGTCCGTCATTAGGCTTGATTTTGCCTTCGGGTCATGATCTCATGGTTCCTGAGACAGTCCCAGGTTGGGCTCTGTGCTGACAGCGTGGAGCCTGCTTGGGATTCTCTCTCTCCCTCTCTCTCTCTCTCTCTGCCCACCCCTGCTCATGTTCTCCCTAAATAAATAAACAAATAAGTAAATAAATAAACATAAAAAAGAAATAAATTTAGACTCCATTTATAAGCTGATCTCACATTGATATATGCAACTTGATTTAAAATTGCAAATGTTTGAGAATGTCTTGACAGAGAAGAAACCTTAGACGTGATTGACCAAGAGAGCAACAGCTACAAGAAATCCTACACGATCATTAGCGTTCATTCAAAACACTTTTAGGTCTCATGTTGTTACCCTTTACCAGGAAATAGCTTCCCTTAAATCAAAAGTGAGTTTAGAGTTCATAGCACTTAATTTTCACTTATGATTTTATATCAAAACACTCCAATTTCAAAATATTCTATTATACAATTAACTGAAAGATGACTGACTCTAGTGGCTTGCTGGAAACACACACACACACACACACACACACACACACACACAGAAACTACAATGTGGAATTCCCCATCCACCAGAACCATTCTTACCTTCCACTTAAAACCTAATAGATTTAGTGCTCCTGACTTGTTCCTATTTATTTACAGACATCTCCATATACTTATAAGTGAATATGTGTGTGTGTACTTTTTTAAAGTTTACTTATTTATTTTGAGAGAGAGAGAGAGAAAGATTGTGAGTGTGGGAGGGACAGAGAGAGGGAAAGAGAGAATTCCAACCAGGCTCTGCACAGTCAGTGCAGAGCCTGACTCGGGGCTCAATCCTATGAACTATGACATCATGACCTGAGCTGAAACCAAGAGTCAGACACTTGACGGACTGAACCGTCCAGGTCCCCGGGTGTATCTTTTTATAAAGGGAAGTTATGTTGCACTTCTCTGTTTGCAATTGTACGTTTCTGCGTCGGTAAGAATATAAATACCCCGTTCTTTATATGCACTTCACTTTGTCTCTTTACCATAATCTAACCATTTATTTATTGATGGCCATTTTAAAAAACGTCACCCTCTTTAAATTTTTTTTAATGTTTTTATTTATTTTTGAGAGAGAGGGAGAGACAGAGCATGAGTGGGGAAGGGGGAGAGAGAAAGGGAGACACAGAATCAGAAGCAGGCTCTGAGCTGTCAGCCACAGAGCCTGACGGGGGGGCTTGAACTCATGAGCCGTGAGATCATGACCTGAGCTGAAATCGAATGCTTAACTGACTGAGCCACCCAGACACCCCAAAATGTCCCACTCTTAAAAAAAATAACACTCTCCACTAGAAGCTGGTGGCATCCCTTTTTTCCTTGGTCTTTCACAACTAAGTGCCGTGTGTTCTAGAGCAGGAGGAAGAAGTTCTGTCATTTTTCTCTCCTGAATGCAAAAGAGAACATTAACTCGCATACTTTTCTCATGACACAAATGTTTGCTTTCATTCTTTCTCTTACTCGGAGCAAGATGATACCACAAAATGCCAGGTCCTGCCTTCCAACTCCTGACCCATTGCTGAGCCCACTCACCTGACGAAGCTGCAGATTTCCTTCTTCAGCTCTATATGGCCTTGTCATAACAGATTCTCCAGTGTCAGGGTTTAGTTCATGGCCATGAGGCAATTTTCAGAAACCGCTAATCACCTAAACAGCTTGGTGTGGGTCTAATAATTAATATCGTTCCACAAGGAAGAACGCTCAGCTCTATGTCTATTTAAAAAAATTTCTATTTGGTATTTCTCATGTCTAGATTCCTTCCATGAGTCTCTCTTTACACTAAAGCATCCAGGTCCCCTGGCCTGAATACCCCTTCCTGAGAAGCATCTTGTAGAACAAGATTAAAGCAGACATTTTGCCACCATCAGTCAATGTGTCTCTTGTCTGAACTGATTGTGTAGGTTCGCACTTACTCTCTTTTTAATCAATTAGCAATCAATGCTAATGGCAGAATCATTTGTTTCTCATCAGCAAGTCTTCCTTCAGCTTTAGCACTTTAACGTGTCCTGGTCTTGTTCTTTGTAAGAAGCTTGAGAAATCAGAACTTTGGATCGATAGGTGGCTTAGGCTAACCCAGCCCGCCGACCAGTCAGTTCTGCCTGGAAAGCTAGGTATCTTAGGTCAGATCACCATCCCCTCCTATCTGTTATTGAAGACCATGTCCTCCTGGAAACTTTGTTTCTTATCAGAACCCATGGACCATTGAGTGTAAAAATGTGGTAGCCAACCAAGTATTGCCTACACTATTCATATAACAACAAGCCTACCAAATCTCGAGAATACAGCTTTGATTAGAGTGACTTTTTCCTCCTCCTTACCTTTATTTCGTATTTTCTCAACTTCCTGTAATTCTGAAATAAGAGCATTCAGCCACATCAGTGTTGTTATTTTATTTGCCCTCTAGATGGTAAACTGCTTACTTAGCGTGTATGTTCTAGACAGGGAGAAAGCAAGAAAAGAAGGAGGCAGGGAGAGAAGAAGGAGGAAAAAGGAAGGAAGGAAACTTTGGAGACAGTATGCTGTGGAAAGCTAGGACTTAAATAAGATCAAATGAGATAAGTATATATTGAAGTGTACTAATCTCTCCAAGATTATGCAAGCTACTAATATTATGCACTCTATGCCAAATAAAACGGTTACACGGAACACCTAGGCATGATTCAAGATACCATATGGTTTGCGATTTTAAAAATAGAGGCATTTCATCAATTCACCTGGTGTATTCTTTTTTAAAAAATTTTTAATGTTTGTTTTATATTTTGAGAAAGGGAGACAGAGCACAAGCAGGGGACGGGCAGAGAGAGAGGGAGACACAGAATCAGAAGCAGGCTCCAGGCTCTGAGTTGTCAGCACAGAGACCGACGTGGGATTCGAACTCACGAACCGTTAGATCATGACCTGAGACGAAGACGGATGCCCAACCGACTGAGCCACCCAGGCAGCCCTCACGTGGTGTATTCTTGAAGAGAACTGGTGGGCCTGCTGATCTTTGGCACCAATGCTCAGTTTTACCCAACTAAAGAGGCATTTCCTTAACCTAGCATCTAATTCGGTGCCTGCACCTAGAGGATTCTCAGCAAATATTTAAGGAAGAAGTGTTTAGGTCAACAAATTCTTAGGTCGAGTCCTGTATTTTCTGCCCACTTTTTAACAATATACACAACTGGGGCGGGCGCCTGGGTGGCTCAGTCGGTTAAGCGTCCAACTCTTGATTTTTGCTCAGGTCATGATCTCACCATTTGTGAGTTCAAGCCCTGCATCATGGAGCCTGCTGAGCCTGCTTGAGATACTCTCTCTCTCCCTCTATCTCTCTCTGCCCCTCCCCTGCCTGTGCTCTCTCTCTCCCTAAATAAATAAATAAACATACACACACACACACACACACACACACACATACACATATACACATATATATGTATATACATATATATACAAATATATACACATATATGTATATACACATACATATATATGTATATATAGTATATATGTGTATATATGTATATATAGTATATATGTATATGTTTGTATATATGTATATGTATATATGTGTATGTATATATACATATGCATGTATATGTATACGTACATATATGTATACATGTATGTATATACATATATGTATATACATGTATGCATATATGTGTGTTTATATATACACATACATACACATGTGTGTGTGTGTGTGTGTATATATATATATATATATATATATGAAAAGAAAAAGTTATGGAAACCAAAAAGTAGACATACTTAAAATCATATAACAATATATTAAAGAAAATCAGAGGTGGGTAAAAAATTGCACAATATTCACATGAGTTTAGCATGAATAAATAGTCAGGGGACATAACACTGGGGGAAACTAGACTGGCCCACAAGGACTGGATGGAGGAGAGTATTTTCATCATGGCCCCTTGAATTTATTGACATTTTATTATTTTAGTTTACTCTGTTCTTTTTAAATCTCATTTCCTGTATTTAATAATCCTGCAAATTTTTCCGTTTATTTAATGCCCTTTAAAGTATCACTATGTTACATAAGGGTGAGTCAGGCATCACTTCCTGTGTCCACCTACTGCAAAGCAAAAAATATAGAAGACACTCGAAAACATGAGTTTGTTTATGACTAAATGGCTAGTAAATTGTTATCAGCTAATTTGTATATAAAGTTGGTGTTTGCAGAGCAATGCTTTAAAAGTATTCCAATTGATAACATCTGGTTATTCATGCAGTGAAGATTATGTGCATGTCACATGTTGGTCTCCCATAACAAATGTGTTTTGCATTATGAATTAGAATGTTATAAGCATATCTTTATTTCTTGCTAATTCGGAAGGACATGATACAATAATGTTATTTTCCATGATCTTCAAGGAAAAGGTCATCTGGCTTTTTTGGATTTTATTGGGGACGGGACATTTTCTGTTTTTTTTTTTTTTTAATTCCACTTTCGTTATTTCCATATTGAAATGATTGATTTTATACTTATTTTTCTCAAAGAGGAATTAGGAAAGTGACTAATAAGTTGCTAAATGGCAATTGTAACAAAAAAACACTGTTTTTTCCAAACCTTCACAGGCGCTCTACATGAGTTCTGTTCTTCTCTATGAGATAGAAGGTAAGACAGTAAGCCTTGACAGATCCCTGGTCCATAGCACCTTTTTTTCTTTAATGTTTATTTATTTGAGAGAGAGAGAGGGAGAGAGAGAGCACAAGCAGGGTAGGGGTATGGAGAAGCGGGGACAGAGGACCCCATGCTGACAGCAGAAAACCCCATGCGGAGCTCGAACTCCCAAATTGAGAGGAGATCACAGGCTGAGCCAAATTCGGATGCTTAACCAACTGAGCCACCCAGGCGCCCCTGGTTTCTCTTCTTAATACCTCCAAATACCTCCTTCCAGTCATTGATTAAATACTCTGGAATTTATTTTCCCAATGCACAAATGGGGATAATTTCCCCTTGGAATTTTATAAAGATTAAATAAAACAATATTTTTTACAGCCATGAATTATCAGGCAATAATATCAGGCATATTATACCGTAAGTGATGTCTCTTCTCCTCATTAATAAGTACACAAAATATCGAAACTAAAATGGTTCCTATTTTTTTAAAGCTGAACGGGTGCAGTAGGATAGTTCATAAACCTACCTGTGTGCCACGTCTGGTGTTCATTGACAGAATCCCAATCTTTCACCCACAAAATGGTCGAAACAGCAACAGAAATGTGAGCCGTACCAGTTCCTAAAATATCTCTTATTTTTACCTGGTTATTCTTTAGATTAAAAAGTGAGAAGAGAAGCATTAGGTGTTTTATAGAAGCTATTTTGTTTGGTACTCATTTTAGTTAAGGTATATAATTCTCATTTCAAAGAACCTGATGTTCAGAAAGTTTCATCAAGCAACCCCCAGAACACAAATGGAAAAGGTGGGTGCTGTTTGGTACCTCACATTTCATCTGGGCTCAGCCCTCTCATTCTATAGATGAGAAAACCGAGGCGCAGGGCAGGTAGGTGAGGATTGGAGGAAGAAGGGTTGGCCTTTGAGTCAGACAGCCCTGTGTTTCTAATCCTGCCTCTCTGTCCTTTGCTGGCAGTGTGAGTTCCGACAAAAACAATTAACCTCTCTAAACCTCCAGAGATTCTAAACAGTATATTTTTAATTGGCTTGTTTAGCGTTTCCTAAAATACATCCCTTCGGAACACTTGTTCCATCAGATGTTTAAAAGTGTTAAATAAGAAAAAAAAAAAAAAACCGTCTCGGTGGTCCAGTAAGTCTTAGAAAAGCTGGTTTAAAACAAAGTTAAGCAAGTTCCTATATTGCAAAAATCCTCAGAGCCTCTGAAATGCTAATTGCCTCAAAATCTCCAGGGTAAGAGAGAGAGTGACAGGAAGCATCAATGTTTCACAGATAATAGTTTGCAAAGTCCAATTTTTTTGTGTTCCATTCCATTGTATTGTACCTTAATGCTACTGAAAACGATCGTCTCCAAGATACGTAATATATATAACTATATAACTATATATATATAGTTATAGTTATTTATATATACTTATATACATATAATTCAGATCAAGTTTTAGAACATTCTGCCCTGAGAAGTTCCCCACCTGTCCTTTCCCAATCCTCCCTCCCACGCCCAGAAGGAGGCACTATTCTAACCACTATCACCTTAGATTTGTTTTGCCCACTCAAGAACTCCACGTACAGGAAATCACGGAGAGCGTGCTTCCGTGTGCCCGGCTACCTTGGCGCCCTGTTTGTTTCTTGTTTACTCTACTATTGTTACCATTACCGTCTTTGATGTTTTCATAGCTTTATTGAAAGGCAGTAATTAACATACAACAAACTGCACATACTGGAAATGTGCCATTTTATAAGTTTTGTTATATATGTACACCTGTGAAACAATAAAATGATCACCTGTGAAATGTGAAACGATCACTGCAGCCAAGACAAGGAACATGTTCACTAGCCAAGAGTGCCCTTCTGCCCCTTGCTCATCCAGGCAACCTCTGGTCTCCATTCTGTCGCTATAGATTGGTTTGCCTTTTCTAGAGTTTTATATAAATTAAATGCTACAGTAGGCACTCTGGGTCCAGTTTCTTTCGCTCAGAAAAATTCTCGTGAGAGTCATCTGTGTCACTGCACGTACCCATAGCCCATTCCTTTTTATTGCTGTGTAGCATTCCGTTGTATGGGTATAGCACAATTTTTAATACACTCCTAACGGAGCTTCGAATAACAATTATGGTACGAACATCTATGTAAAAGTGTTTGAGTGGATGGACGCTTTCATGACTCTGGTTACACCAAGAAAGGATTGGTTGAATCACATGGTAAAACACACGGTTCTTTACTTTTTAAAAAGGTCCCGATGTGACTTTCAAAATACTTACAATATTTTACATTCCCACTGGCAGAATATGAGAATTCCAGTTGTGCCCTATCATCTCCAAGACAACGGATGGGTAGTCTATTGAAAAGCAGAAGCCTTGAATTTAGGTGAAGTTCCATGTATCAATTTATTTTTTTATACATCATGTTTTTGATTTCATAGCTAAAAAAATCTTTACCGAACTCAACTTCACAAAGATTTCCCTTATATTCCGGGAATTTCCTGGTGTTAGGCTGACCGTTTCAGTTTATGACCCATCTTGAGTTAATTTTTTTATATAGTGTGAGGTATGAAGTTGGTTTCATTTTTTGCTCAGGGATACTCAACCATTCTAGTAGCATTTATTAAAACCAATTCTTTCTACACTAAATTGCCTTTGCGCCTTGTAAAAAAAATAGCGGACTATATATTTGGGGGGCTATTTCTGTACTGCATCCTGTTCCATTGATGTATCTGCATATCTTTATAGCAATACTACAGCATTGGTTACTGCGACTTTATAAATTATGAAATCAAGTAGTATTAGTTCTCCACTTTTGGTCTTGACTCTTCTAATTATTATGAATTTTTATATGAATTTTGGAATCGTCTTGACAAGTTCTACAAAAGTCCTCTGAAATGTGAGATGGGTCCTGCATCTATAGATTGATTTGTAGCACATTGTTATCTTAAGTATACTGAATTTTCAACATACTCGCAATATATCTTTCCATTTATTTATGTCTTCATTAATTCATCTCAGCCATGTTTTCTCGTTTTCATTATATAGGTTTTTCCCATCTTTTGTCATATCTATACCTATGTTTTCTCATTTTTATGCTATTGCAAGGGGTATTGTCTTTATTTTGACTTCTGATTTTTCTTGCTAGGATATAAAAATACACTTGATTTCTGTACATTCTACAACCTTCCTAAACTCATTTGCTATTCTAGTCGATTCCATTGGAATTTACACATAAATGATAATGTCTTCTGGGAATAAAGACAGTTTCATTCTTCACTTCTTAATCTGGAAAGAAATGAACTACTGTTACAACAACATGGATGAATCTCAAAATAATTATACAGAGTGAGAGAAGACAGACAAAATAAAACTCAACATGTACCGTATTACTCCATTTATAGGAAATACAAGAAAATGCAAACTTATGTATAGTGACAGAAACAGATTATTCATTGTCTAGGGCCAGGAAGCAGAGGGGTGGGAAGGGACAGCACAGAGAAATTAAAGAGGCCACGCAGTCATGGCTTCACAAGTATAATAAGCATATGGCAAACCTTACCAAATTTGAATGTATTAAGTATGTGTGATTTATTATATGCTAATTAGACCTTAACTATTTTTAGAATCAAAACAATGTTTATTAGTCCGGAGAAGATGTATATATTTTCTTTCCAGGCACTTGAAAAGACTACCAATATGGGTCCACTTTACTTTATTTACTTTTTAATTTTTTAATTTATTTTGAGAGAGAGAAAGAGCAAGCAGGGGAGAGGCAGAGAGAGAGAGAGAGAGAGAGAAAGAGAGAGGATCCTAAGCAGGCTCCGAACTGTCACCACAGAGCCAGATGCAGGGCTCAAACTCACAAACCACTGAGATCATGACTTGAGCCAAATCAAGACTCCAAGGCGCTAAACCAACTGAGCCCCCCACCCCGGGCACCCCGGGCACCCCAGGTCCGCTTTACTTTAAAATGAATCTCCCGTTTGGCTTGAATACAATCAGAGATAAACTGAGTTCTGTTCTAAATGCACATGCTTGCAAACTTGTGTTTGCAAACACTCACAGGAGACTGTTTCCGTGTTGTCACCCAAACACAGAATGCCAGCAGGCAAGTGCCACCACTTTGGGGTCCCAGGTTTACCTGTCTGTTCCCTGTCCCTTCCTTGTTCTTAAACCTTATTCTGAGGCACTGGCTTTGCAAAGTCAAGGATGCCATATGCGTCTGTATTGCTCAGATCACTATTAGAAATGGATCTCAGTGACTGAGGATTTTCTACCCAACCAAGCATATTTTGTTGTTCCTCTGATTTGTTTTTTCCTCCTATATTTTCTTGGTAAGTTGCAAGATAAAATATCAGAAATATCTGACCATCTGTTCTCACCTTTTGAATAACAATGGACTTTGAGACCTAAAGTACTAACGTAAGAAAAAAATACGGCACAATTTTCTAAAATCGTTAAGTAGGGAGTGATAACAGCAGGGATCCGTGGTTCATTTGGGCATTTTTTGTGTGTATTTTTTAATGCCGTTTGCAAAGATCATGGCATCTTTGATGTCGAAGCCCTCATTACTTTCCGATCATTCCTTTGTGATAATATGTCTTAATTCAAAACTGTACTTTATTTTTCCATGCTTTCTCTCTTGGACACAAAGAATCATCCTCAGACGAAATGCCAGAGATTGGAAGCCAGAAGAAAGAAAGAAATGCTTGGCCCACGTGAAAGAGTAATAGCTACCATCATCACGTTCTTCCTTGTTACACGTAAACAACTTCAAGTGATAATAAGGACGTATTTTATTTCAAATCATGAGACTTTCCTTTGTCATCCAAAAAATGCTTTGACAATAGATTGATATTAAAATGGAAGTTCTGGTCACTGTCTGCAGAAAAGCGCTTGGCAGTAGTAGGTGATCAATACTTTTTAAAATGAATGGGTGGACGGACAACAACCATATTTTTAAAAAGACAAAAGAAAGATTTGATGGTGCAATGGGCGTCCTGTGGGAAGCATACGGCCTTTCTAGGAATAGATGAAGGTTCATATTTTTGTCTTTTCCCAGCCCTGTGCTGGATACGGGAGATAGACAGATGTGAGCCAAGTTGTCCCTAACCTGGAGATGCTTTACATTCGAGAATGGTGGGGAATGGCATGTTTGCGAGTCAAGGACTCGGTTGACGGTTTAGAAAAATGGCGGTGAGTTTCCTATTCTATCATCTTGCTCCCTAGATGGAAGGCTGGCTGGTAGTCTGATGCACAGGGACAGTCAAAAATTTCCCTTTGTCCAGGTCAGAGAAGACCAGCCATTCATTTCCCCCGGGGGTCTCCCAAGGCCAGAAGTGGAAGCACTAGGCTTAACTCTGAGGCCTTAAAGATCTCATAGGAAGTCCAAATTCTCCTGAAGTGGCTCATTTAAATTCTGCAGGTAAACCCCCTGAGTGGCAAATGTCAAAAGGCCTGTGGCTCATCAGTACCTGGTATGTGCAAAAGGTGAATTGTGGCACCCCTGGCCTATTTCTTGTGTCGTCAGCTTTTAATTTTGTTTTTTGAAACCAAACTCTAATCCTTACATAAGGGAACCCTCAACCCTGAGGTTGGCGATGCTCTGGGTTTGGCTGTAAGGACAGGCTCCTTGTTTAGCTGCGGAACTTTCTGCACAAATTCTCAATCTTGGATATCTCTACAGCCTTCATCCCTCCCTCCACATACCCCACCTGCTTTTCATCTTCCAGAAATCTGTTACAATCTCTCACCTACGCTAAGAGATCTCCTCCTGCTCGACTTCTGTTTGTACAAACAGGGATGGAGATTTGCCACTTTAAGCTGGGATTCAGTTCTTCCACGTCTGACTTCTCTCACTGTCCCCTTTAATTTCTCTTCACTCGTTTAAGTTTTCAACTTTTGCTCTCTGCAATCACAGTGCCTTTCATTCCTAGCAAAGCTTTCTTATTTCTAGACTTAATATCGAAATCTAATTTTTTTCCCCTGGAAATTCATAAGCAAGCCACAATTGTGTGTTGACCCACCAGGAAAAAAGGCAACCAAATATTTGGTTTGGTTGAGACTCATTGATCTCTTTAAAGTAGAAAAAAAAAAAGTCTCTAGATGGTTCCATTATGTAGCCCCTGATGGGAAAGTGAGAAGTAACATTTTGTACCTTTGTATGCTTTCTATACCTGTCCTATAACTTCCTTCTCTTTCCTCTCATTCCCTCTTCACTGCTTTCCATGATGATTTTTGTATAATTTTATTTAATTGTGTGCCTGCATTACCCTGATTAAAAAGAAAAGCTCAGGGGTACCTGGGTTGCTAAATAAGTTAACCATCCCACTTGGGCTAAGGTCATGATCTTAGAGTTTGTGAGTTCAAGCCCCGTCTTGGGCTCTGTGCTGTCAGCTCAGAGCCTGGAGCTTGCTTCAGATTCTGTGTCTTCCTCTCTCTCTGTCCCTACACCCCAATAAATAAATAAATATTAATTTTTTTAAAAAAAGAAAAACTTAGGGGCACCTGGCTCAGTCAGTTAAGTGTCCAACTCTTGACTGGATCAGGTCATGATCTCACAATTCATGCATGGGTTCAAGCCCTGCATCAGGTTCCATGCTGACAGCGTGGGGCCTGCTTAGGATTCTCTCTTTCCCTCACTTTCTGCCCCTACCTGCTCTCACACTCGCTCTCTGTCTCTCTCTCCCTCTCAAAATAAATAAATAAACTTTAAAAAAGAGGAAAGCTCAGATATGTAGAGAAAGCAAGCAAAGGCGATGCCTATAGGATGAGACATTTGGAAGCAGGTGCAGAACTTGCATTGGGCAACTCTTCATCCATCTGGGCTGATCACTACCATGACAGAGGTAAAGAGGAGAAGCAGTTTCTTCTATTCAAAAGTTGCTTTTACTCTGCATGAGGGTACTTGATTGGTCAACTTGACTAAGCAATGCTATAAGGATGGAAGGGGAGGGAGCAACTTTGTCCCGTGCCCACATTTCCAGCTTGTTCATTATCTTCTCTTACTGAGAAGCCTGCCCCATGAATTTCAAACATGCTTACCCCACACTCCCACCCACAATCACGTAAACCAACTTTGTGGAAGTCTATCTATCTATCTATCTATCTATCTATCTATCTATCTAATTTCCTTGAGGTTCCAGCATGGAGAATGAGTACAGAGCAATTACATTACTGAGCCCCCATTAAACATCAGGTACTCTACAAAGTTCTTTACATGTATTTTCTCTATCTTCACGACAGAGCCAACATGTTACAAATAAGCTTATTGAAGTTTAGGAAGGTTAAATCATTTCCAAGTCCTCAGAGAAGATTTGTGGCAGAAAGAGGATTTGAGACTGACTGACTACAAAGCCCAAGGTTGTTTGCTTGTTTGTTTCTGTGCACCTGGAAACTTCAAAATTAAGAATATTTCTATATATCAGTCTCCAAAGTGATTCTTAAACCATCTGGGATAGTTAGACTTTGCATGCGTGCGTGCATGTCTGTGTGTCTCTGTGTGTGTGTGTGTGTGTGTGTGTGTGTCAAATCTACCTTTCCCAACAGTCTCCTCGTTCATCATATATTTATAGAGCAATTTTTATACACTGTGTGTTGATAATTATGCTGGACTTTGCAAAGAATGAGGAAGAAACGCAGAATACAAACCCATGATCCTTCCCTTCCCAAAGTGATCTCTTTGGAGAACAGATCTGTTTGAAATAGGATCTATTTGGAAAGATGGAGCTTAACCAACAAAGAAAACAAGGAAACCATCTCAGACAATGGGTAGCAAGTTGCAAATTGAGGGGGTACAAATATTTTCTGACTTGAGAAAAAACTCGATAAATTCTACTGGGCACTTACTCTGTGCAAGGAACTGGACTAAACACTTTACATGTTTTGTTCTCACTCAGTCCTGACACAAACTCTAAGGCAGGTTTTCCAGTGCGTGTTTAATTTAGAGATAAGGAAACTGAGGTCGGAAAGTGTGCCTTGCTATCAATGTGAGAGGCGTATTGGAGTGGTAATTTTGTGGGACCTAATATTGAGTTACCTTACATGAGGGGAAGAAGGAAGCAAAACAGTCCAAAAAACGTTCCCAGAAGGAACAAATTTTCAAACTCTAGACTGCAGTTAGTGGACTGAACATTCTGTATGTATATCTTAAACATACACCTTTTTTCTGGAAGAGTTAGTGGCCATCTTCAAATTTATTGTGGTATTTGTATGATTATCTGTTTAAAATTTGTTTATTTACATTCAAGTTAGTTAACATACAGTGTGGTATCGGTTTGAGGGGTAGAATTCATTGTTTCATCACTTACATACAACACCCAGGGCTCACCCCTGCAAGCGCCCTCCTTAATGCCCATCACCCATTTAGTCCATCCCCCTACCTCATACCTCTCCAGCAACCCTAGTTCATCCTCTGTAGTTAAGAGTCTTTGAGGGTTTGCCTCCCTCTCTGTTTTTATCTTATTTTTCCTTCCCTTCCCCTATGTTCATCTGTTATGTTTCTTAAATTCCACATATGAGTGAAATCATACGAAATCATATTTATTTTTCTCTGACTGACTTATTTCACTTAGCATAATACATTTGAGTACCTTCCAGATTGTTCCAAATGGCAAGATTTCATTCTTTTTGATTATATAAATATACATACATATATATGTCTAATATTATATTATATTATATTATATTACATTATATATATCTTTTTGATTATATAATATATATATATACATATATATACACACACATATATATGTATATATATATATATACACATATATGTATATATGTATATACATATATACATATATGTGTATATATATATATATATATACACACACACCACACCTCCTTCTATTCATTCATCATTTATTCATCATTCGATGAATTCATCATTCGATACCCATTCACCATTCGATGGACATTTGGGCTCTTTCTATAATTTGGCTATTGTTGATAGTGCTGCTATAAACATGGGGGTGCATGTGTCCCTTCAAGTCAGCATCTTTTGTAGCCTTTGGATAAATACCCAGTAGGGTGATCGCTGGTTGTAAGATAGCTCTATTTTTAAGTTTTTGAGGAACCCCCATAGATTATACAAGCTTAGGAACTCTAATTTCATCTTTTTGTGTGTATTAGTTTGCTAGGGCTCCCATTGCAAAGTACCACAACTGAGCAACTAGGAAACATACATGTATTCTCTCACAGTTCTGGAGGCCCAAAGTCCAAAATCATGATGGTAGCAGGACTGGTCCCCTCCCAGGGCTGTGAAGAAGAATGTGTTCTAGGACTCTCACCTGGCTTCTGGTGGTTTGCTGGCCATCTTTGGCATTCCTTGGCTTGGAGATGCATCGCCCTGATCTTTGCTTTCATCTTCACATGGCCTTCTATCTGTGTGCATGTCTCTGTCCAAATTCCCCATTTTACTAGGGCATTGGTCATATTGGATTAATCCACCTTTCTCTGATATGACCGTATCTTAATAAATTACATCTGCAATGATCCGATTTCCAAATGATGTCTCCGTCTGAGATGATGGGGGGAGGACTACATTATATGATTTTTCTGAGGGAGAACACAAGTCAACCCATAACACTGTGCTTCAGAAAAGAGCTGTTGAATTTGTTTTTAAGTGAGCGCACAACACCTAAGCGATGGGTGTCCTCAACTAGGTCCTTAACATTATTACTAATGAACAGCAGCATTAATCACCAATATTTATTTAAGACTGGTGTGTTCTTGTCACTATTTTCATTGAGTCATTAACAGTGGATCTGGTTTAATAGGTTTCTCTTCCTTTCGACCATCAGCCTTGCCTCCTCGGGTGAGTGCTCTATAGCTCAGGGAAAGCGCGGCATCACCAAATGTTTCAACTTGGAAAGAATCTCGTGGATTAACTCTTAATAAATTACTAAGTGGCCTTCAGAAAAGCACACTTTTAAGCAGAAAGCTCAGGTGACTTTCCAGTCTAGGACCCTATGGAGCTGTTGGAATAAATTGGAAAATAGGGTTGAGAACTGGCCGTCCATTGTTTTGATGTTTGATTGTTTCTAGATCCACCACCATCCTCCTAGGGCAACCATCCCCTTTCACCTGCCCCTGCCCGTGGTAATAGACAATGAATCCATTTCTTTACTGCCAGTGGTAGCACCTCTTGGGACAAGGGCAAACGCTACTCAAGGTCTGGAAGAGAAATCAGTTTTTCGCAATTGGGATTTTGATATGATGACTCAATGCGATGAGTAGTATCTATCTGGTAAGTGTCCACATTAGAGTGCAGAGTAAAGCTGTGGCTGGCACATGCTGGAGCAGGTTGAAAAACTGGTCTGTGAAGGTAGAGAAGAGATAGGCAAAAAGAGGCAGAGACAAGAGAGGACATAATCCTAGAGAGATGGAAGAAAGAGACTTGCTTCTCTCCATGCTCACTGGTAATGGCCGCCATAGACCAGTCAATCCACGCCTTTAGGCTCCACCATACCCAGATTGCCTCATAGGTAATGCCCCTTATCACTACATTAGTTTGGTATTGTTTCCATGGCTTCCAACCACAACAGATGTTTAGTGCAAATCCCTCATTTCACATTCAAAAGTATTTACTGAGTGTCTACTATCTGCCTCTTCTCGCTGGGGACTCAAAGGCAACGCAGCACTGGGGAACTTCTGGTAAGAACCAAATCAATAATCAGAGCACCATGAGCAATTCTGTGAAGACCTATTAGAAGCTGCTACGGAAGCATAGAAAAGGAGAATTTCCTTGCACTCAGGAAGGAGTCTAGGTGGGACCTCTAAGAAAGGGATATTGTATTAGAGGTTGCTGTGTTTTGTGCTTGATGGCTTCGTCATTTTTGTTTATGTTGTTTTGCTTTTGGGACTGAGTAGGCAATTGCTCAATGAACGGGAGAGAAAGTGCATTCTTGGCAAGGGGAAGAGCACGCGTTAAGTTTCAGAGGAGCAAAATGTCAGGATGAGCGAAGGAGCTGCAGACAGTTCCTATTTCTGCAACGTCATGTGCATGTGAGTGGCGCTGGAGGAGAAGCCAGACAGGTCTGAAGGAGAAAAGGGATGTTGTGAGCTCTGTCCTGAAACTAAGGTGGGGGAGACTGTCCAGCAGTGAGCTACGCAAGGGCAGGATTGGCTTCGCGGTCGGGAAGGCTGATTTTGGCCAAGTATGCGGGATCATTCCAAGGGCGTGTTGGAGGAAATGAGACAAGTTGGGAGGTTAGCCCGGTCATCCAGCTGAGGAAAGATACAAGCCTGAACTGCCCTCTCTCTCTCCCCCTCCCAGGCTCTCTCTCTCTCTCTGTCTCTCTCTCTAAATAAATAAATTTTAAAACAACTACAGTAAACAAACAAAACTGCTCTCTGCTCTGCCCTTCCCTCTTCCTATTGGGACCCCACTGGTCCAGATACCCACTTGTTCTCTTCTGCATCCCACAGGGTCCAGAACGTGAGGGATGATCTACGATTGATCCTGATCATGATTGGCTTATTCCCCTGTAAGCGATGGTTTGGGAATGGACCCTTAATTTAAGGCATCGTGATTTTACTTTGTTTTGCTCTAATGACTTTGTAAAGAAAAGCATGCCTGAAAGTGCCAGTAGTGGTTTTTCCTTTGTTCTCGTGAAATCTGTTTTAAGGAAGTTTTTGAGTCTCTAAAAGGGAATCAATGAAATAACTGTGTTCAAGATGTAGACATCTAGACTGTGTTTAAAATACGTCTTAAAAAAGTGCTGAAGTCACTCATCCTGAGCTTATTATGTTTTGGAGGGTGATTGAGAGAACTTAGTGTATATAACGTGACTTCCGCAGCTCTTCCGTATCTGGGGTGGGGAAAAAAAACTGTTCAAAATGTGTCAATTCTCTCCAGGCAAGGCTACACTTTACAAATGCCAGGTAGCTGGTGATGTGTTAACCTAAGACGGGATTGTGGGGGTTATTATGAGGGGGCAGAGGAGGGGTGGAAGGAACCAGGGATCAGCATCTACTAGGAAGAGACAGGTAGATAAATTGAGTTTTACTGTCTTTTGACTTTTCATATCTTCCATTGCAATAAAAACAAAACAGACACAAAAAGAATGTTTCCATCAGGCAGAAAGATGCGTTTACATTCATAGAAACATACTCTAAATGTCAAGAAATGGCAGATGAGGAGTCCTAGGCCCCCTACCCTCCTTGCCAAGAAAGATAATCAGCTATTCCCACCTGGTCTGGGGAAAAGCAGCAAGGTTTCATTTTTAAGGAATATAAAAGGGGTGGTGCCTCATGCCCCCATCAAAATGCATTCTTATTCTTGCAGGCGCTCATTTTGATTGTGTTTTTACATGGCCGTGGTGAACACCATCGGCCTTTCTTCCCAATGCAGCTCAAAGAGTAGAAAAGCTCCTGTCCCTGAAGATATCTGTGGCACCCAGAATGATGGAAAAAAAAAAAAAAAAGAAGTGAAATTCAAGGTATTGAAGATGAAGCTACAAAGAGGTATAAAAGAAAAGGCAGGCATTAGAAAACTCACTCCAGGGGGCTGAAAGCAAAAAGAGGGAGACAAAAATCCATTACAACAAAATAATAAAGTCTTTTTTAAAGTTTAAGGGGAAAATCATCTTGTTTTGTGAAAAGATGGCGAGACGTGTTCATTGATCTTTTTAAGAGACAACAAAAAATTGGCCGTCAACTGAATAAAAGAAAATGAAGTTCCATTAATACAATCTGTCGAAAGACAACTCGGATAAATTGATCAATGCAGTACAAATCATTTCTAACCTTTCCCCCTATTTGGAGAGGATGTTTTTTCAAGAGAGTAAACAACATACATCATCAACTTCAAGTGCTTTTTAGATGGCTTTTCCAGCAATAATGGAAATGGAGAATTTCTGGAACTAAGCATGTAATGCTTTCTTTATTATTATCAGTCCAAAGAATATCAATACATTTGGAGAGATTGGGACATGAGTTTTTTTTCTCTTGGAAACTTTCAGGTTGTAGTTTCTCTCTTGGTTTCTTTTTTAGTCTGCTTATTAGAAAACATTAATGTATATGCCGTAGTGGCTCCATTATTGAGACCAGGACCCGCCATTAAAAGGACCATCAAGTTGCAAAGATAATCACATTGTTTGTAGATCACCATACTGAAACTTTTTGAAAAAAGTGGCTTTTCTTCTCAACCTTTTTCTCCTCCATTTGAAGGAAGAGCAAAAGCAAAGGAAATATTTTTCATTTGTTTCTCTTCCCTCCCTCCTATCAAATGAATAACTAACCCACACCCCCTAGTTTAAAAATAACCTATGTAAAATCTATAGTATAGAGTGTCTCACATACTTTCTAATGTAGAAGTTTTTGTTTTATTTTATTTTATTTTAGCACGCATCATTGATTATGCATAATTTATTGTAAACCAGAAGATTTAGGGAGTTCAGTGATTATATGGAAATCTGTTTGGTATAATGCATTCCAAACAAGTGATAAGGAAAGAGGTTTCAGAGGATGGGGACTAATATGAAATCTACATTTACAAAATACTGACACATTTTCTTTAAGACTGTGTAGTTACTGACCTGTTTTCAGGTAAGCAGAAATTCAGAGCGTTCACCGTATTTCCACACAGAAATGGTGACGTTGATGTTATTTCTGGGTGTTTGGCTCCCTATAGACTGTTCAACGTGCAAAACACGATTTTAAGTTCTGTTTTTTAGGCGGGTTTTAGGTGAGTTATAACAGGCCCACAAAGATTCCATATTACATATACAGAAATTTCTCCCAGAGAGGCCTTTCGTCAACCTAAAGCAAAACAAAAAACAAACAAACAAACAAACAAACTACCAAAATGAATAAACATATCTGTGCACAGACATGGGGCAAAGGGAAAAAATTGCGGAAGGTCAAGGCCTCCGCTGCTGCTGCTACTGACTGAAATACTGCTCTTTAGGCCCTGGTAGAATTACCCTTTAGGGTACTTCTGTCAATACCTGCGGGGGGGGGGGGGGGGGGAGGGGGCGGAGCACACTTCACAGATACTTCAATGAATCCAGCACTCTCCACCTCTGAAGCAAGAATTGTTGCAGGAATCACAGGGTCCCCTTCCTGGGTAAAGCGGCATCCTTAGGGTCAGGGTGACAGTCACCTAAGGTCCAAGAACAAAGGTGGAGGTGAATCATCTGACGCGCTAGTCATGTAAAGCAGTGCATTTTCTCAACTTGCTAAATATTTCTGGCACACTTTTTTTTTTTTTTTTTTTTTTTTTTGTCTGCTGAGGTAGAATGAGAAAAAAACAGAGAAGAGACACGGAGGTGTATAAATTCATAGTTAAATCGGAGGAAAAAGCATGATTTACTAAACCTTCTTGGAATGATAGGAAATATATTCTGTGAAACTGAAGGGTCAGCCCGTCTATCGAAAGTCATTTGCTCAGCCGAGTAAGTTTTTTGCAGAAGATTATTGTCCAACATAAAGTTTGGGCACTGTTTCAGGCTTTTTTTTTTTTTAATGCTGCTACAGGAGACCTTTAGAATGTATGCTAGATGCACCAGCATATTGAAACCCCGGATGAATTACTGTCTTGTCTTTCCTTCGTGGAGGTGTTTTATACCCAGGAAGGGGCTGGAAATTCTTCCATCCCATTTGTTATAGAAAAGAGGGAAATGACCTATCATTTTAATTTTTGTCTCTACTATTCAAAGTGTTAGGCTAAACGCATTTGAGGCTTTGGGGAAGTAAATCAGCATGAAGCAGTATGATAGGATAAATATTAAATGGAAAGCACTTCCTGATTGATTTTTTTCACCATAGACTATGGGCTCAAGTTCTACCTCCGCTAGCATCTGGAGCCTGGTTAGCAGGCCACAATTCATGCTCTGTCTGTCAGAACCTCTGCCCCCTTCTCTGTCCACCTTACGGTTTTACATCACGACGGCATCCTAAAGGCATTTCCGTATGGACAAAACTCAATATATTGTAACATGTGCTCATCTGGTTATTTACCTGGGAAGCATACACGCTTCTCCTTGACACTGTTTTTAGATCTTGTTCGAAAATCAAACAAAACATTTCTACCAGAAATAGATGCACGGGGAGTTTCATAATTTACTCCATTTCTTTTCATCCATTTCTTTATTTGTGTTTGTTTAGCGGCACCAACTTACCAAATTTATGTAGCTGTCACATCTCAGGTAAATTCGGAGAAGTTAAAGGGAGAAATATGTGAAAAGGAACATGACCCTGGAAGATCCTGATTCAATGACCATGTGTTTTATAAAGCTGAGAAAGATTTAAAGAGAGAGGAATCTAAGCCTGGAAGATTCTGCAGGAAAAATGATGAATTATTATTTATTGAATGCCTCCATTGTGCAAAGCATTGTGCCAGGCACTTAACATGCACTATTGCATTTAGTCTTTACACCATTCCTGTGAATTGGGCTTGATGCCTATTTTAAAGAGGAGCCAATTCTGTCTTACTGAAGTCAAATAACTCATTTAAATAGTTAGGAAATGGCAGGCAGGGCCCAGGTTTGGACCAGATGTATCTGATTCCACTGTGGGGGCTAAGTTTGTGTGTGTGTGTGTGTGTGTGTGTGTGTGTGTGTGTAGCAATAAATATATGCATGGTACGTACATGCATGCATACATAAATGCATATACTGTAAAACATTGGGTCTGCGAGCATAATTCGTTTCGGAAACATGCTTGTAATCCAAAGCACTTGTATATCAGAGCAAATTTCCCCATAAAAAATAATGGAAACTCAGATGATGCATTCCCCAACCCAAAAATATTCATATAAAAATGATTTCGATACCGTAATATAATACAAAATAATAAAGAAAATACAAAATATAAAGAAAAATAAATTAACCTGCACTTACCTTTGAAAACCTCCATTGCTGGTATGAGGGAGACAAGAGAGAGAGAGGGGTTATTGAATAGGACAACTTCCACTATCACTAATGGATGCTGACTACAATGCAGTATTAATAAAGTCTTGTCATATACTGTACTTAATGTAACTGGCCATGAGGCGGCAGAGAAAAGGGTCTATGTCTGAGACAGCCTGACCTACAATGAAGAAAAGGATTCCAAAGCTTACTCTTGGATGCAAAAGTAAAGGACTGTCCACAGGTGCTTCGAAGTGACAGAAAATACACGAGTGCCCGTTGTGGGCACCTTCCAAGGCTCTGAAAAATCACTGATTTCTGCCAAAGACCGTGGCCTGAGAAGGAGCATCCAGGCATGGGAGATGATCACCCACAATCCCACAGTGAGAGAAAGAGAGAGACAGAGACAGAGGGAGCGAGAGAAACCGTTGGCTCAGTGGTGATCATGTGACATAGCAAAACCCCAAGGGAAGAAAGAGCTTGTAGCAACTGGGAGAAGGACAATGTAACTGAATACAGGGATCCAGAAAAGAAAGAAAAGCTGAATCTGCAGTGGAAGCTGGAGTCAGATTTTATGATCCTTTAGGAGTTTCACTTTCTTTTAAGTTTATTTATTTTGAGAGAGAGAGACCACAAACCGGGGGGTGGGGGGGGGGGGCAAAGGGAGAGGGAGAGAGAGAATACTAAGCAGGCTCCAGGCTCCAAGCCATCAGCACAGAGCCTGATGCGAGGCTGGAACTCACGAACCGTGAGATCATGACCTGAGCCAAAGTCGGACGCCCAACCCTCTGAGCCACCCAGGTGCCCCCAGACTTTCACTTTTAATTGAAGTGTGATGAGAGGCCATTAGATATTTGAAAGAAGAGGAGTGGTGTGATGTGATCTGCAGGTCTTCAAAATCGCTCTCTGCCACATGTACCAATCATTCTGATGAAAAATTCTCCTATGTGATAAGAGAATGACAATTCCATCACTCTATTTCCAGATGATAATCAAATATGGAATTTTTACCAACTCTGAGACTATTCTAAACACAGGAGTTGTCTTTTAAAACATCGTTCTGGGGACGCCTGGGTGGCTCAGTAGGTTAAGCGTCCACCTCTTGGTTTTGGCTCAAGTCATGATCTCACAGGTCCTGGGTTCGAGTCCCACGTGGAGCTCCCCAGCAGGCAACACAGAGCCTGCTTGGGATTCTCTCTCTCCCACTCTCTCTGCCCCTCTCCCATTCCTGCTATCTCTGTCTCTCTCAAAATAAACTAAAAAAATAAATAAATAAATAAAACATTGTTCTGTTAAATACTAGGGAAGGGAATATAATTTATTCTCCAAATTCCTAGCCTAAATTAGGGCCTCACCCAAAAGATACATGGAGTGACTTGGGTTCTAAATTTCCAAATGTATCTACCATTTTTTCAGACATGTTAGAATAGCTACACTCTACCTAAACCTGAGTTTCTCACTTAACATAATGCAAAAAACAAGTGTCCATTTACTCAACTTTCATTAGTACATTGATAGTTTCCCCATAAACATATGAACATATGAACAAGTCACTGTCTCTTAATTTTATTTTTAGTGTTCAATGAAACTGTATAGAAATATAATTAATTTTATATATTACTAATGTATCCAGCAACCTTTCTGAAATAATTATTAGTTCTAATATTATTTGTGTGAATTTCTTAGTTTTTTTCTGTACACAAGATGATGTCATCAGCTAATACAGACAGTTTCACTTCTCCTTTTCTTTTTTTTTTATTTTTTTATTTAAAAAAAATTTTTTAAGGTTTATTTATTTTTGAGACAGAGAGAGACAGAGCATGAACAGGGGAGGGGCAGAGAGAGAGGGAGACACAGAATCTGAAATGGGCTCCAGGCTCTGAGCTGTCAGCACAGAGCCCGACGTGGGGCTCGAACTCACAGACCGTGAGATCATGACCTGAGCCGAAGTTGGACGCTTAACCGACTGAGCCACCCAGGCGCCCCTCACTTCTCCTTTTCTAACATGGATGACTTTTATTATTATTATTTTTTCTCCCCTGATGTGTTGGCTGGAAACTCCAGTACATTCTAAATACAAAAGGTGAGAGTGGGTATCCTTGTCTTGTTCCTGATCTCAGGGGACAAGAGTTCTGTCTTTCACCATTAATTTTCACATTAATTAGGCTGGTCATCAATGTCTTTCATCCGTGTGAGGAAGTTCCATTCCATTCCTGTTTGTGGATACTTCTTATCATGAAAGACTGTTGGTTCTTGCTGCATGCTTTTTCTCCATCTATTTAGATAATGCTGTGATTTTGCTTTTTGTTTTACTAATACGGTACGCTACTCTGATTGATTTATAATTATTTTTATGTTTCAGGATTTAGTTTGCTGGTGTTTTGTTGAGGACGTTACACCTATATTTGTAAGAAATATTGGCTTAAAGATTCTTTTCTTCTGGTATCT
Organism: Felis catus; assembly: GCF_018350175.1. NCBI lineage: Eukaryota > Metazoa > Chordata > Mammalia > Carnivora > Felidae > Felis > Felis catus. The sequence goes on from NC_058373.1 coordinate 16,161,328, forward strand.
TTTTTTGATTTTGGTAGCAGAATGATACTGGCCTCCTAGAATTATTTGGGAAGTGTTCTCTCTTTTATATTTTCATGAAAAGTTTGTGAGTATTGGTGTTAAAACTTGAAACATTTGGTGGGATTCACCAGTGATTTTATCTGGGCCTGGGCTTTGTGTGGGTTTGGGGGGATCTTTTGGTTACGAGTTCAATGTATTTACACAATATAATGCATTTATGTTCTCTGTTTCTTTCTGAGTCAGTTTAAGTAAGTAGTATCTTTCTAAGCATTTGTTCATTTCATCTATGTATCTAATCCTACAATTGTTTATACCATTCTCTTTGAATTGTTTTTATATTTGCAAGAACAGCAGTAAGGTCCCCTCTACCATGTCTGGGCTTAGTTATTTGACTTTCTGTTTTCTCTTTGTCACTCCAACTAATGTTTTGTCAGTCTTACTGATCTTTTGCAGGAATTAATACTTGGTTACATTAATTATTTTTATTGCTTTTTTCCTGTTGTTTTATTTTTTCTTTTATCTTTATTACTTTCTGCCTTCTATTTGCTATATTTTTAGTTTGTTCTTTTTCTACATTTTTAGGCAGACGTTTAGATTATTCACTTGAGATCTTTCTTCTTTTTTTTTTTATTATGGTCATTGATAGCTATAAATTTCCCTCAACACTGTTTTTAGTTACATCCCATTCATTTTGGTATGTGTTGTTTTCAATTTGTATCAAAGCATTTGCTATATTCCCTGGTGATTTTTATCTCTCACTTCTTGGTTAGTTAGTAGTGTGTTCTTTAATTTCCATATACTTGTTAATTTCCCAAATATCCTTCTATTATTAATTTCTGCTTTCATTTTATTGTGAGCTGAGCAAATACTTTTTGTACTAATTTAGATTTTTTTTTAAATACTGAGACCTACTTTTGTAAGTAAGACTTACAAAAGACTTACTTTTGCATACAAATGTATGCAGCCTAACATTTGCATATCCTGGAGAATGTTCCATGGGAACTTGAGAAGAATGTATATATTGTTCTTATTGGATGTAGGTTTCTATGAGTTGTGGTTAGTTTATGCTGTTGTTCAATTTGTTCATCCATTTATTTTTTGTAACTGCTCAGTCCATTATTGAAAGTGGGGGAAAGTGGGGATTAAATTGGCCAAGTACTATTATCGAATTGTTTGTTTTTTCTTTTTTTAAAAATGTTGATTTATGTATTTTGAAAGAGAAAGAGAGAGAGAGGGAGCACATGAGCTTACAAGGCGCAGAGAGAGAGAGGGAGAGAGAGAATCCTAAGCAGGCTCTGTGCTATCAGCACAAAATCGGACATGGGGCTTGATCTCACATGACCTGAGACAAAATCAAGAGTCAGACGCTCAACTGACGGAGCCCACCCAGGTGTCCTGGATTGTCTGTATTTTCTTTCGATTCTGTCAATATTTCTTCCATTATTTGGGGGCTCTGTTACTAGGTTCATACATATTTATAATTGTTGTATTTTTCTGATGGATGTACACTTTTATCATTATAAAATATCTGTCTTTACCTGTGATAACATTTTGTGAATCATAGCCCTCTTTTCTAATATTACTATAGCCATTGCAGCTCTTTGTGATTTTAGTTTGCAGGTTGTTTCAGACTGTTTTCATCTTTGAATCTAAAGTGTGTCTCTTATATCTCAAATCTGACAATGTTGCCTTTTGATTGGAGTGTTTAATCCATTCACATTTAATGTTATGACATGGTTGTTTTTACTTCTGCTATTTGGCTTTTTGTTTTCTATATGTCTTATGTATTTTTCCTTCTACTCACCTTTTTTTGTCTTATATTAAATGAACGTTTTCTAATATAGCATTGAAAATATCTTAATGATTTTTAATTATAACTTTGACTTATCTCCTTAGTGGTTGCTCTAGAGCTTACACATCTTAACTCATGAGAATCTACTGATTGAGTTCCAGTGATATATCAAAACTTCGCTTCTGTATAGGTCAATTCCCTCCCTTAGCTTTCGTCCTATTGCAATTAACACAAATTATGTATTTATATTTTACAACCCCCACAATACAATGATATAATCATAATATTTTATGCCTTTCAAAAAAAAAGAAGAAAGAAGAGAAAGTATACATCTATTTTGCTGTATTAATTTTATTTACCCTTCCTGGTTCTCTTTATTTCTTCCTTGTACTTGAGTTACTGCCTGGTGTCATTTCCTCACTCCAGTATAACTTTATTCCCACCCATGTCCTCTGTGATCTTATTATTAAATACATTACATTCATGTATGTTATAGTCTCAACGATATAATTGCTTGCATATTGATTTACAATTGCTTTTTAAGTGTTAAGAGAAGGAAGGAGAAGAAATGGAAGAATCCTGTCTTTTGTAATTGCCTACATATCTTTTGTATACTTTGTTTTCACCATGTGAATTTGAAACACTGAGTGGTGTTACCTGCTTTTAGTCTGAAGAACTTTTTTTTAGCACTTATAGAGCAGGTCCACTGGAAACAGTTATCTTGGGTTTTATCTGGTCTACAAAACATTCACTTCACCTCCATGTGTTGGATATATGACACTTGATAGACAGTTACTTGTACTTTTAGTACTTTGAATATGCTCCCCCACTGTTTCTGACCTCCATTGTTTCTGATGGAAAGTCAGTCATTGATCACAGTGGGATCTCCTTGTACATGATTCCTTTATCTCTTACTGCTTTCGACTTTTTATTTTCTCTTTGGCTTTTAATATTTTGACTATTATATGTTTGGATGTTGATGGATCTCCTCTCTTTTATCCAACTGAGAGTTCATGGCTCTTTTTGGATATCAAATCTATTTGGATTTGATAAGACTAATGTCTTCCGCAAATTTTGGAAGTTTGCATCCATCATTTCTTTGAAGGCTTTCTCTACTGCTTTCTCTTTCTCTCTCCTCTACTTCTGGTACTTCCATTATGAGTATGTTAGTACATTTATTGTTGTCTTATATTTTTAGAGGCCCCATTTGTTGTTGTTGTTGTTGTTGTTGTTTCCATTCCCTTTTCTCTATTCTTCAGGTTGCAAGATCTCTATCGAATCTGTCTTCAAGTTTGCTGGTTCTTTTTTCTGCCTGCTCATGTTTATGGTTGAGCCCTGCTAGTAAACTTTTTATTTCAGCTATCACACTTTTGATGCCAAAATTTCCATTTGATTATTTTCAAACATTTCCTTTATCTTTACTGATATATGCTATTTCATAAGTTATTGTCTTCGTACAATCTTTTACTTATTGAAGAATGGCTTCCTTTAGTCTTTGAACCTATGTATAATAATTGCTTTCAAATGTGTGTATAAATACACCAAATGGACCTCTTCCAAAGCATTTTCCATTGCCTGTTTTTTTTTCCTTCTTTGTTAATGACAGTTTTCTGTTGCTTTGTAGGCTTCATTTTGTTGTCATTGACAATGAACAATTTAGGGGCGCCTGGGTGGCTCATTCGGTTAGGCGCCGGACTCTTGAATTCGGCTCAGGTCATGATCTCATGGTTCACCAGATCAAGCCCCACATTGGGCTCTGTGCTGGCAGCATGGAGCCAGCTTGGGATTCTCTCTCCCTCTCTCTGTCTCTCTCTGTCTCTGTCTCTCTCTCTCTGTCTCTCAAAAATAAACAAATACACATTTAAAAAAAGAAAATAAACAATTAAAATATATATTTTAGCAACTCCATATACTGATTCCCCTCACCCACACATGACAGAAGTGGTTATTTTTTGATTGGTGGTTTGCTTATTTCTTTAGTGACTTTGCTAAACAACTTTGCCAAATCTATTTCCCCTATGGTATGAAATTTCTGATATCCCCATTCACATTTTAACCCTTATTTTTCCTTGCCATCTGACTGACTGGACATTGCTCCTGGGTCAGCATAAACCACTTATTCATCAAAGACTATATTTACACCCACTTGGTCAGGTGAATTTTACCTTTAACCATCGGATATGTGTGTGGCTTGGAGGCTGCTATCACAGTCCAGATTGTTTGCTTGTTTACTTATTTACTTACTTAACCTATGTTTAGCCAGTGGCTCGGAGCTTAGAGTCATCCTCTGATTTCTTCTGAAAAGGCACAACCTTGAGCATGCATGCAGTCTTCCAGATTACCAGGAACTTTTATATCTGCGTTCCTAGGATCTACCCTTCAGTCAGAATAAGTTAGTGTAGAGCCCATTGGCTCAAAAGTTGTACTTAAGCCTTTTGTGTCAGTGAGGCCCTGTGTTGGGGATGCTGCAAGTGGCCTGAGAAATGCTTTCAAGGACTCCCTCATCTTCTGCACTGATCCAAAGTAGAGCACCTGGAGTTGACCTTCTCTAACATGGAGCTCGGGGAAGGAAGTGGCACGGAGGGAGTAGGTAGAGGCTCCAGAACCATAGACTCTCACTCTTCTTACTGATTGAAAATCTCGTTGTTGATTCTCTTGAACGAGTATCTGTCCATCTGCTGTATGCCCATAGGACACCTCCTGTAAACTACAAATAATAGTTTCCTTATAATTTTCACCAACTTAATGACCGTGTTGCTGGGTAGAGGGTCCAATGAGCTTTCACTCCACGGTTTGAGAAATAACGAATCACTGATACTGTTTTCTTGCTATAGCATTGGTCTCTGAAGCTAGGTTCGGGTGGCACCGATGAGCTCCGCTTGAAAGCGTGCACGTGAAATCATTGCTTTATGCACTTTATTCCATTTTTGATTTATTGAACGTGCTGCAAGAGGACTCCAAGAGCACCATTTCAACTATGGCTGTCGCTTCTAAGAAAAGCCCAAATCATTGCTTGGCTGAATCAGTCACTAATTTCTTGCACTCCATATGTCAAGAGAAGCCAAACCTTCCATCTAGAGGCTGGTACATGAGTACCTTGATCTGAAGGGGTCTGAAATTCTTAATGAGGGGCATATTCCTTTTAGATGATGGCAAAGCTATATTGAATCTGTTATTTGAGGGGAGCAAAAGTCTTGAATAATGGGAGAGAAAGCAGATCAGTTGAACTCAGTTTGAAATCCAAAGACACTAAGCTATTGTTTTTAATTTTTTTAATGTTTATTTTTAAGAGAAAGAGAGCATGAGTGGGTGAGTGGCAGAGAGAGAGAGGGAGACACAGAATCCGAAGCAGGTTCCAGGCTCTGAGCTGTCAGCACAGAGCCCCGTGAGGGACTCAAAACCAGGACCGAGAGATCATGACCCGAGCCGAAGTCAGATATTTAACCTACTGAGCCACCCAGGCACCCCTACACTAAACTGGTTTTACACTAAACTCTCTTCTGATTTTCTGATACCTGAAGTGCCTCTGATTCTTTGAAGCAGTGAATCCCAGAGCAGCTACAAGACAGCATTTCTTGCTAAATTACATTCTAGAGTATCCTTGCAATAAACACCTATTACCAAAGGCAATCCATGTGTGTCTCTTTCTTGGAACCTTAAAGAGCCCGGCTATATATCTTGCATTTCCTACGGAGAATTATCCCCAAACATCTATGATGGTTTGAACAAGATGAAGTTTCCATTCTAACTACAAATGAATTTGCATTGTTCAGGTTATATAGCTAACTTATGGTTCCCTGACTCTCGCTTTTGAAGGTTTTTTTGCTTAATTTAATAGAAAATCCAATTATTATGTAAATATAAACATAGCATAATTGCCACAAACAAGTGAGCATAACAATGAACTGATGGAGCTTCTGGAGCTAAAGGAATCTGTGATTTATGAGTGTCTCTCAGGTATGATTGATAGACAGTTCACAGAAATGTTTTTAGGCATTTCTACCCGACACAATGTTCATGTTTTTGCTTTCTGACCATCCGCGTTAATGCATGTCAGTGAAGGAAAGTTGCTTTGGGAGGGTATGTGTCACAAATTCATTTTCATTATTTGCCTAACTTATTAAAGAATGAAGCTACAAACATCATTGTTTAAAGTGTCTCCCTTTAAATTTTTTCCAGCAGATGTTTATGTAGGGAGAATGCTGGATGATCTCTCTTGGCAAGACACAAAAGTTTCTTGTTTCTTGAGGGTTCCAGTTGAAAAATTTGTCTTTGGCATGGTGTGTTTAAACATCTGCAGAAGGAAAATCTTCTTTATGATCTCACTAACTTGGGTAAAAGCAAAGTACGCAGCCCCTTAATTTCTGGAATACTCTTCCATGGAGTGGAAAGTTTCCAACATTAGTTTTCTTTGGTAGAGTTTCTTTGTGTGACTTTTAAATTCCAGAGACAGAGTATTGTCTTCTTTAAACATCAACAGCTTCCTTAATTAACAAGAGAGAAGCTAGCAAGCATAAATCTACAATTCTGTTTTCTCCCCGGATTACCGATTATCTATACATTTTCGCTCTATGCCTACTATCATTTTGAGTTCAACACCCATTGGGAAATTTAAAATACAACAACAACAACAAATGCTACAAGACTAGTTGGGGGAAACATACCATATTTTCTAATATCCAAGGCGTAATTTGAATTTGAATTGTTCTTCTTTCCTTGTAAATTTAAAGACTTGTTTTTCTTATTTTTAAAATATTTATTTTTTTCTTATTTCTCTCACTTCTGTTTCTTATTTCCTCGATGAAGAGTATAATTCATTTTCTGTGACCTCAGCTGAGTTTAGTTGAGTGCTAACGAAAAAAGAACTGGGCAATGCTCCCAGTGGTCAAAACTCAAAAGGATTGGCTGCTTCTTCCAAAACAACTTCTTCAACAAATAATTACAACTATTAGGAAGCTCTGTTTTAGCCCTCTTCGTTTTGCTCATCCAAGCAGTGTATTCAAAAATTTGTCAAGTTCCCACCTGTACTTTGTCCCTTTCCTCCATGATTTCCTCTAGGAAGAGTTTTCTGGAGTGATACCCAATCAGTGTGACAATTCACAGCTGTGCTCTTTGACCCAAAGACTTCAAGGTATTTTTTTGATATGGTCAAGTGAGATCCAAGGTTTCGTTATGCAATTGGTGTCCTCCTACACTCTTAATGGCCGCATCCATTTCAGGGACGTTTAAGCGAGTGAAAAGTTTACTAGAACTCACAAATTAATAGTGCAAGGATCTGTATATAAATCCCTTTCTATCCAATTTAATTCTATTTGGGGCATGAGGAAGAAAAGACATAAGAAGGATACTTCATTTGTTTTCTTGGAGTGTGAGCTAAAATAAAACTTTGAATTTTTGCTTCGGCATCATAATGGGCAACATTAGTAATAACACATTTTTTTCTGGTATTTTCTTTTAAAAACATGTGTGTATGCTTTACTTAAAAAATGAATGGGGAAATGGGGCGCCTGGGTGGCTCAGTCGGTTAAGAGTCTGACTTTAGCACAGGTCATGATCTCACGGTTTGTGAGTTCGAGCCCTGCGTTGGGCTCTGTGCCGAGAGCTCCGAGACTGCAGCCTACTTTGGATTCTGTGTCTCCTTCTCTCTCTGCCCCTCCCCCATTTGACTCTGTCTCTGTCTCTCAAAAATAAATAAATGCAAAAAAAAATTTTTTTAATGGGGAAAAACACTACATTGAAGTTAGAAAATAGAGAAAAATAAAGAATTTTTTTCTTCATCAGCCACAAGTAATTATTTTTAATGGGTTAATATACTGTCTTCTACCATTTCAAAGTGTGTGTGTATATATATACAACATAAAATTGAGAGCATGACTTTTTTTATTTAAAATTATATTAACAGAACTTCCCACATCAGAAAATATTCCTCACAACATGCATTTTGTTTTATAACACCTATTGTACTTTTGTACATGTAAATTGCTAACAATATTTTGTTCTTTTACAAATGACACCAAAATAGACATCTTCTGTATAAAGTTTGTAAGCGTGCTGCCTATTTCTGGAAAGTAAGTTTATAGAAATGAAATTACTAAATCACAACTCATATATATTATTGACTCTTGACAATAGTCTGACAAATTGCTTTTAAGATATTTTTGATAATTTACACTTTTACCTATAGAGAATGACATAATGTCATAATCAACTTTGGCCTAATATTATTGAATGTCTTTGTGTGTATTGCCCATTTATTAGAAAAGCAAAAACGTATTACAGTATTATTTCAACTTGTTTTCTTTCTAATTTACTGTTAAGTTGAAAATATCTTTATTGGGGCGCCTGGGTGGCGCAGTCAGTTAAGCGTCCGACTTCAGCCAGGTCACGATCTCGGGGTCCGTGAGTTCGAGCCCCACGTCAGGCTCTGGGCTGATGGCTCGGAGCCTGGAGCCTGTTTCTGATTCTGTGTCTCCCTCTCTCTCTGCCCCTCCCCCGTTCATGCTCTGTCTCTCTCTGTCCCCAAAATAAATAAACGTTGAAAAAAAAATTAAAAAAAAAAAAGAAAATATCTTTATTTAATATTTGTTTATTAAAGATTAACAGCCCTTTCTATGACATTTCCTGTTAATGTCTTTTGGAAATTCCAATGAAACATTGAATATCTTCTTCCCTGGTTTTTAATAATTCTCTAAGTATAAATGATATTAATTACTGGTCTCTTTTATTTGTCGTGTTTTCCATTTTTGTCATTTTTACCATCTTCAGAGTTACACAACATAAAAGTTGTATATATTACTATCTATCTATATTTTCCCCTTACATTTATACCTTAATTCATTTTCCACCCTGAGGTTAAGTAACATAATTCTTCATAACTGTCTTCAGTTTAATAAAAGTGTCTTATGTATGGCTATAATACAAATATTTAACTTACTTTTGAAAAAATTGCTAATTTTTGCATGATGATTTATTGAATTATTGGTCATTTGCCATGTCTTTGAAATGTTTCCACTATTATATTGTAGGTGGAAACAGAGAAAGACAGCTACTTTAGGGTCATAGACATTGTTTTTTAATAAATCTGTAAGTATAGGGGTGCCTGGGTAGCTCAGTCGCTTAAGCATCGAACTCTGGATTTCAGCTGAGGTCATGATCTTGTGGTTCAGGAGTTCGAGCCCCACATTGGACTCCTCATTGGCAGTGTGGAGCCTGCTTGGGATTCTCTCTCTCTCTCCCTCTCTGTCTCTCTCTGCCCCTCCCCAGCTCACTCTTTTTCTAAGTAAATAAACTTAAAAAAAAAATAATTCTGTAAGTATATTCCCTTGTGTCTTATAATTTAATTATTGTAGCTTTGTGTTTTAATATATTATAAAGTAAGTATGCCTCTATTACTATACTTTTTCAAATATGTCTTACCTAGTCTTATCTATTCTTTAATGTTAACTTTAGAATGATTTTTTTTGACAAGTTTTATGGGACTTCTCTAAAAATTGTACTATTGATAGAAACTAATTTGAAAGAATTTCTGTTGTGTCCAGTCATTATAGCCCTTCTAGGATCAAGGAGAGAGGATAATGTGAATGTTCATATATATTTTATATATGATTCTTTCAAAGCTTCTTTTTATCTCTGTGAGATAAGTTTCATCATAAGTATACAGCTTTTCTACTTATGCTGGTTCTTTTTTTTTTAAATTTATATACTTAAGTTCAAATTAGTTAACATACAGTGTAGTATTGGCTTCAGGAGTAGAACCCAGTGATTCATACAACACCCAGTGCTCATCCCAACAAGTAGAGCCAGAGAAGTATTATTGAAGTATTATTGAAAGTTTGTTTATTCATTTTCAGAGAGAGAGAGAGAGAGACAGAGCAGAGGAGGGGCAAATGGAGAGGGAGAGAAAGAGAGTCCCAAGCAGGCTCCATACTGCCAGTGCAGAGCCCAAGGCGGGGCTTGAACTCATGAACCATGAGATCACAACCTGAGCCAAAATCCAGAGTCAAGCGCTTAACTGACTGAACCACCCAGAGGACCTTCTAGTAAACACTTTTTGAAGGTAAACTACCTAGTGTATTAGTTTCCTATCACTGCTGTAACAAATTATCACAAATGTAGTGGCTTCAAACAATACAAATTTATTATCTTAGACTTCTGGAAGTGGGGAGTCTAAAATAGGTCCCATCGGCTGAAATTAAGGGGTTGGGGGATTATAAGGGAGAATCTACTTCCTTGCCTTATAGCTTCTAGAAGCTGCCCTCATTTCTTGGTTGTGGTTCCCCACCCTCTTCAAATCCAGAACTGCTCATCAAACTTCTCTCATATGCTTCTGCCCCCCACTTTCCCATTTAGGGACCCTTCTGATTGTATTGGCCCACCCAGAAACCCCAGGATCATACTTTAAGGTCAGCTTATTAGCAAAGGTAATTCCATCTGCTGCCTCAATTCCCTCTTGCAATGTCACATAACAAGGTCGGTCACAAGTTCCACAGATTAGGATGTGGACATCTTTGGAGCCGGGGGAGCGCTTTTCTGATGACCACACAAGAGCAGAGCCAAGAACTCAACAAGTGGTTGTTTGAGCACAAGGAAGAACAGAAGTAAGGATTATAGGTGAAATAAGTCTAAGAATGAAGCTGCTGGAGGTAAATAGGGCATAAAAGAGGACCTCTAAAAGAGGGAGCAAGCAGTATATTCAAAGCAATGAAATAAAGTAAGCGTAACAAATCTGGGTTGCTTGACCTAGCATGGAATAATTTTACAGCTCTGATGTAACCTTTATCTAGTAGCAAGGTTCTCCAGAAGTTGGCTCGTGGACTCAGATTTATCCTTGGTACTGCTCAGGGCCCTACACTGCATTCCAATCCCCTGCGTCCTGCCACATGGAAACATCTCAATTAGTGTTACAAGGGAACGGGCCCTGGAGTCGCACATATTGGAAATAAGGCTATACTGAAAAGGCTCCAGACTGTGCTCTTGTATAGACCTTTGAGAGTTTCTGTCACCTCAACAGAGGCTAGGGTGTGTATATCCTTGTCACATGCCCACACCATGTAAAAGCAGTGATGACAGAAAATAACAAGTACAAAAGGAAGCCACTGAGATGGCAATAAAAGGACACACAGGAACGCACGGATGTGTACAGATAGCCAATAAGAGCTTATGACAAAGCAAATATTTCTCCCAGAACATTTTCAAATCTCTGGAAGAATTTAACACCTGCATGTTTCTCTGTCACCTCAGTATGTTAAGAAACTCGCACTTATGCTGTGAACTCTACCTTGCACTTCATCTCAAACTTCACTTGTAAGATTATAATACCCATCAGCATGCTGATTCTAAGAAACTCTCAGAATAAAGACCAATGCAAAGACTACCTAAAAATGTAGAGAAATGGGGTATGTGTTTATGTGTTGCATTAGTAATCATAGTCAGGAAAAGCAAAACTGTCTGTGTCATATATTTATACCTGAAACAAAAGTTAAATGGTACCAACGAGGTAGAGGCTGAGCCCCTGGGGATCAAACTTCTGCTTATCTCAGATGGGTTTGCTCCTTACTTTCCTGTGACCATGAATGTTCTTTGTTCATTGAGCCTTGACTTTCCTTGTACTCGAATCCAGCCTTTGTGATGACTCATCACTACCCCTCACCTACCTGAGTCAGTTCTAACCTCCTACCCATGATTAAATCCAAAGTGTTCACCATGTAGTGACTTCTTGGTCCACCACCATCGTTAACAACCCCTCGACTGAGCTACTTAGTTCTAGCCTATGAGACTCTGGTTTAACCAAGTGCCAAAGATCCCTGGTAAAAATAAAACTTTCTGCCATTTAACTGACCTTCTAACAATTCTCTGTTATGTGGTAGTCAACCATGTTTGACCATCCATTTAGTCACCTGCTGAACCCAGAACTACTTTGGTCCATGTTGATGTTTTGCTACTGTGCATAATACTCCAAAAGGCAGAAGATTTATTTTGTAAAATTTCCATGAAAAGATATTTTAAAAAAGTTTATAGACCAGTACAACTTTTCTTTTCACTTGCTCCAGCCTTCCTGTCTCTCCAACTCCCCTCTTGGCCCCATTGTCAAAGGTCCATTTTGTCACAGACCGTGTGGTATGCACTGGGATCTATACAAAGATTGATGAAACACAGAATGTTATTGTCAGCGTTCTGCTCTTTGAATTTTTATAACGCAGAATCTAAAGACTAAAGAAGGCCAAGAGGCAACAAATCAGGGGAAGGTGAGGAAAAGCACCCAGAACTGTAAGCCACAGTGTAATGAGAGTTATAGGAATAAGGAATATACAAAAAGGGAATTATGTTGCATGGGAGAAAGTGAAGAGAGAAGGAAGAAACTTTTGTGCTAGAGTAACGCTGAACCCTAAGGCACATGCATAATTGAGGAAAGGGGATTTTAAAAAGTGTTTCCAAGTACTTCCTGTGTGACTCCCCTGTGAATGAAATAGTTTATTTTTCATTAGGTTGGGTTGTTAAGCCTTGCGTCTTGCACATGATCCCTGTGCTCTGAGATTGACTACACAGGTCTATGAATACAGAGAAGCTACAACTCAAATAAAAAAGTATTGGGATGGTCTTTGAGATCTCCTATTTGTTATATTTTAGAAATCTCTTTAAACAAATAAAGTTACTGGGGGTGCCTGGGTGGCTCAGTCGGTTAAGCATCTGACTTCAGCCCAAGGTCATGATCCTGCACTTTGTGGGTTTGAGCCTGCATCAGGCTCTGTGTTGATGGCTCAGAGCCTGGAGCCTGTTTCAGATTCTGTGTCTCCCTCTCTCTCTGCCCCTCCCCTGCTTGCACTCTGTCTCTCTGTCTCCCCAAAATAAATTAGTATTAAAAAATAAATAAATAAAGTTACACCAAATAATGTCCTCTTATTATCATCAACTGCCTGAGATATTTACAGGATCTGACTTCATATATTCTTAACAAAATGCTTATAAATTATTTTGCCTTATTGTACCAGATATGCACAACATATTTGCGAAATTATATTTTCCCCAACTTTGTGTGTGTGTGTGTGTGTGTGTGTGTGCGCATGGGGGAAGGAGGGAGGGGGAGAGAGAGAGAGAGAGAGATTATAGTGTCAGAAACAAGAAATAGCTTTTGAGTATTTAACCAACTCAGCATCTAAGATCATATGGACTCAATTCTACTCATGGTAATTTTGTGGTTTTGTGCTTCGCATCAGCCCATGTTAGGCTGGCATGTCTCAACGCCCTTCATAACACAAAATGATATTAGAATGCAAGCTTTTCCCCCTTCGTGAACTTTTTCCCAAGGCTTCTTTGAAAGAACAAAACTAAATGGAACAAAACCAAAAACAACATTTGGCTTCACCTCAGCCAGCTACTTGTCTGCTTCTACCTTTCTCGATTTGCAATTTTTGCTTTCCTTCTCTCCTCCTAGCCAACAAGAATGGATGCAAGGAGTAAACTCCTTAGGGGAACAGGCAAGATGCACAAATACAAACCCACACATGATGGGTGTCCACTGTCTCTTGAACATGAGCAGTAGGGCTTTCCCCTGACACGCTACTTCTGTCTCCTCTGGGTGACAGGGACCCACGATCCTTTTAGGGAGTTTATTTTTGTCCTGCATCATTAAAAGATGGCGTCTGCTCAACCTAAATGGGATTCAACACAGAAGAGTGGACGAGCTTTTTCCTTCACTGGGTCAGTTTCACACAGAAAGCTGACACCCTCCTTCCTGGGAGGAGGGGTGGGGAGCACTTGCCTGAGAACAAATGTGCTTTTCAAAGGTGCAAAGGTCTGGCCTGGGGAGAAAGTGGGGCGGGGGAGGGGCGGGTGATATTGAAAACAATGTATTTTTCCTTCCCTGTCAATCACTTTGCCCTGAGGTTTCTCACCCTTTGGATCAATGGCATTAATTGTTTCAAGGGGGGCAGCAAATGCCATCTAGGACAAAGAAGTCATTGCTCAGCTTGAATTTCACACTAACTTTTTTTTTTTCTCTCTTAAGTCCATGGTCTTAAAAGCCTAGCTTTGTTGAGCGAATAAAAGATTTCTAAATTCCCAAAATGTCCTTCTACATATCCCTAGCAGAGCTTGGGGGTCTGATCACAGAAGTTTACTGTAAGCCATCGAGACCTAGAGGAAGTCGCTGATAAATGGAAAGAGACAGGCTCCTGGGCAGGGAGGAACTTGGAATAATTAAGCAGGCACAAATGTAAGGCTTAGATGTCATTTGAGTCCTCTCAGGGAACAAGCATCCCCTGTCCCAGGTGTTAGGTCCAGAGTCTGCGGAGGCAAGAAAACCAACTCCCTGTAGGGCGATGAGGCCGCCCAAACCGGAAGTGGTAGGCAATTCGCTTCCTGTTTGGAGCTTCAGACCTGGTCATCGTTCCTCTGGTCCAAGAGAAGCTTCTGGTGACCCTAAACTGGGACAAGGAGAGGAAAATGGAGTAAAGAGGCACCGCTTGGGTTTTGATGTCGGCATGTAGAGGATGAGGGAGAGATAGGAGCCTAGCTTGCTAATTTGCTGGGCTGGATACAACAGCCACCCAGTGAATGCAAGGGAAAATCGGCTTTGGGGCGAGTTGCATGTGAACAGTCCCAGTGACATCCAGAGGTAAATGTCTATAAGGCAGTTAGATAGTTGTGCCTGAGGCTGAAGGAAGCCATTAGGGCAACACCTCCTGACCATTTCCAGCCTTTGGGCAGCTTACGTGATGCTGGCAGGTTGCAACCTAGATTTTCAGATCTGGCATCACCTGAAAAGGTTGTGAAAGCACAGATTACTGAGTCCAGGCCCTAGCAATTCTTACTCTGCAGGTCAGCAGTGGTGGCCGATAATCCACATGGTTAGAAAGCACTCTGAGCAATTATTTTGGTGCTCTGGTGCATGTCTCATTTTTGAAACCAATGGATCGGACTCCCTCAGGGAGGGTGTGGAAAGAGAGAAGAGTGAGTGGCAAAGGACTGATCTTTGTGGAACCCAGTACTAAGGAGGGGGCCTGGAGAAAGAGGCACCTGTGAAGGAGCCTATAAAGGAATGATCAGGCAGCTTGATGGGGAAGCAACAGAGAACGATGTCAGACAATGAGCGTTTTTCTCCCCCTTGTGCCATGAGTCACCTACTACTACATTATCATTCTCCCAGTATTATTTTCTCAAAGATAGAAATGTTCCTTTTCTATAGATACTTCTCTATAGACTTTTTTTTTACAGTATCCTATTGAGTGAAACAAGAAAGCATTTTATTAAAAGCAGTAATTTGTTACTGCCCTAAGTGATCTTTTATAGTTTCTAAAACACAGTGTCTTCTTGATAAAGCCAGTCTGAGAGTGAATTTATGAGGCCGCTGGACGTCCTTGCCAATGAACAAAGACATAAAACATACTGTTCCTTAAGTCGGCTGATGCAAAGTGGCTAGGGTGTATTTGCTAATTAGCATGCTGCTGTTAGCGCTTTTTCACCTTTCTTTGTTTCTTTGGGGGGTTTCTTCCAGGAAAAGAAAATTCTGAAATACTCGCAAAAATTTTTTTGAGACAAAACAAAACCGAAACCTTTGTGTAGGCAGAATTGATACACTGGGTGCTGAGATATCTCCTCTCCAGCGAGGGGATGCTCACTGAGGGACCCCTAGGCTAAAAGTCCCGGGAGGAATCAGAATTCTTGAAGGATGATGCATTTTATTTTTACTCTCTCCGGCTTTCTCAAGCCCGCCAAGGCTCTCCCGGCTAATATGATCTGAAAGAGAGGAAATGAAAGGCACTGGCCGTCAACCCACAGCCGCCTCCGCACCTGGGTTTGCACACACCTGAGTGAGGCTCTCACGTACCTCTGTCCTTCCTGTTACAGACATCTGAGAGAGACCTTGGAGGACCACAAAAGCCCGCAATATGTTGTCATTGAAAAGCTGTTAGGGATTTCACCGCTGACAGCGGTGTATCTAATTACTGAATTATTAAACAGAAGGACCCTGCCTAAAAAGCAACTTCCTGTCACTCAAGAAGACACATTCCTGTGAAAAGCAGAGGTATGATTAGGTCACCTCACTCATTTCTGCAGATAAATTTGGAATATCCAAACTCAAGAGGCACGGCAACTGAATTTTTTCAGCTTCTGGTACTCAAAGCTGAAACGGGAAATATTGAGCCAAACGTGCTTTCAGCCCCTGCACTCGTCACTCGGAAAAACCGTCCCCACCTTCTGTTATGTTGCCTTTTTGGTTCAGGCCCAAAGATCCTTCTCGGAACTTAGATTGTCTATAGACCTCACATTGGAGAGTTTTCAGTAGATGAAATACACAAGGGGGACAGGGGACAGATTAGTGGCCAAAGATGACCTTTCGAGACAGTAGTTTTGTGCACGAGTCTTGTTTGTTTGTTTTTGGA